>NC_048572.1:89897633-90065133 GCF_013265735.2 Oncorhynchus mykiss | reverse complement strand
GTCAGACGTATAAAAGCAACAGATACCATTAATAAGAAGGGTCTAGAAACGTCTTATATGGTGAGCTACCGAGTGGCTAGGACAGGCAAGCCCCACACTATTGTGGAGGACTTATAACCCTGAGAGCTGTCTGAAGATTGAGCTCACCAAAGGTGAAATCTTGATTGGTTGATGTCACAAATGTCTCCCTAATCCCTATGCCATCTCTCAATTTAAAAAAACACACCAATACTTTGCCCCTTGATAACCAGCACACTTCTGTATGTTGTAAAAGCGTTACATGGTCGCTGCCATATCATTGCATAATGCAGAATGTACACGAGAGTTCAGGGACCTTTGTTTAACAAAGTTAACCATTTTCACTGTAGTGTCCAAAACAGCTTTCAAGCTGTCAGGCATTCCCTTGGCAGCAAGAGCCTCTCGGTGGATACTGCAGTGTACCCAAGAGCCTCTCGGTGGATACTGCAGTGTACCCAAGAGTCTCTCGGTGGATACTGCAGTGTACCCAAGAGTCTCTAGGGGGATGCTGTAGTGGACCCAAGTGGAGTCGGGAGCAACTGCTTGCACGCGCGTTACCACTCCACTATGTCTCCCTGTCATGGCTTTTGCGCCATCAATACAGATACCAACACATGTTGACCACCAAAGTCCATTTGATGTCAAAAAGCTGTCCGGTACTTTAAAAATATCCTCTCCTGTTGTCCTGGTTTCCAGTGGTTTGCAGAAGAGGATGTCTTCCTTAATTGACCCCCCATAAACGTAACAGACATATACCAGGAGCTGTGCCAGGCCCACCACGTCTGTTGACTCATCCAGCTGTAACAGACATATACCAGGAGCTGTGCCAGGCCTGTTGACTCATCCAGCTGTAACAGACATATACCAGGAGCTGTGCCAGGCCTGTTGACTCATCCAGCTGTAACAGACATATACCAGGAGCTGTGCCAGGCCCACCACGTCTGTTGACTCATCCAGCTGTAACAGACATATACCAGGAGCTGTGCCAGGCCCACCACGTCTGTTGACTCATCCAGCTGTAACAGACATATACCAGGAGCTGTGCCAGGCCCACCACGCCTGTTGACTCATCCAGCTGTAACAGACATATACCAGGAGCTGTGCCAGGCCTGTTGACTCATCCAGCTGTAACAGACATATACCAGGAGCTGTGCCAGGCCCACCCCGTCTGTTGACTCATCCAGCTGTAACAGACATATACCAGGAGCTGTACCAGGCCTGTTGACTCATCCAACTGTAACAGACATATACCAGGAGCTGTGCCAGGCCCACCCCGTCTGTTGACTCATCCAGATGTAACAGACATATACCAGGAGCTGTGCCAGGCCCGCCACGTCTGTTGACTCATCCAACTGTAACAGACATATACCAGGAGCTGTGCCAGGCCCGCCACGTCTGTTGACTCATCCAGCTGTAACAGACATATACCAGGAGCTGTGCCAGGCCTGTTGACTCATCCAGCTGTAACAGACATATACCAGGAGCTGTACCAGGCTTGTTGACTCATCCAACTGTAACAGACATATACCAGGAGCTGTGCCAGGCCCGCCACGTCTGTTGACTCATCCAACTGTAACAGACATATACCAGGAGCTGTGCCAGGCCCACCCCGTCTGTTGACTCATCCAGCTGTAACAGACATATACCAGGAGCTGTGCCAGGCCCGCCACGTCTGTTGACTCATCCAACTGTAACAGACATATACCAGGAGCTGTGCCAGGCCTGTTGACTCATCCAGCTGTAACAGACATATACCAGGAGCTGTGTCAGGCCCGCCACGTCTGTTGACTCATCCAGCTGTAACAGACATATACTAGGAGCTGTGCCAGGCCTGTTGACTCATCCAGCTGTAACAGACATATACCAGGAGCTGTGCCACGTCTGTTGACTCATCCAGCGTAACACATATAATTCACGGGCTTGTATGCGAAGCAGTAATGGTTTCAAAACATCTCCTGCCATGTCACTGATGCGTCGTCAAACAGTGTTGTTGGATGAAGACATTGTCTGTCTAGTTTTTAAGGCCTTTTCCCCCAGCATTGTCCCAGCCATATCCACTGCAGCAGGAAGGGTAATTACAACAAACACACATTTAATTCAGAAAGCTGAGCTAAGGGAATTCAGATAATAAACAGCTCAACCTCCAGACAACGGGCTTATGAAAAAACAGAAATTCTAAAATTACACTTGCATTGTAAAACTAAACCATTGCTGATGTTGTCTCTACTTTCTGTCTCTCTCGCTCATCTCTTCTCTCTCGCCTGTCTCTCTGCCTCTCCCCTCTCCCTCCTTTCTCTCACCCACTCTCTCTACCCTCCCCTCTCTACTATCTCTCTCCCTCCTTCCCCCTCTCTCTCGCTCCCTCTCCTTCCTATCTCCCTCTCTCCTTTCTCTCGCCGTCTCTCTCTTCTCTCTCCCCTCGCTCACCTCTCTCTCCCTCATTTCTCTCTCCCTCTCTATCCTCTCTCTCCCTCCCTCCCCCTCTCTCTCGCTCCCTCTCATTCCTATCTCCATCTCTCTCCCTCCTCTCTCCCCTCTCTCTCACACTCTCTCTCCCCTCTCTCTCCTTTCCCCGTAACCTCTCTCTCCTCCTTGGCATGCTGTTCCATTCTCTCTCTCCATTCATTCTCGTTCTCTTCGTGTCTCTCTATCAATCAATCTACCAACCAACCAACCAACCAATCAATCAATCAAATGTATTTATGAAGCCCCTCGTACACCAGCAGATGTCACAACATTCTATTCAGTGCCCCAGCCTAAAAACCCCAAACAGCAGGCATTCTCTCCCTAGTTTTGAGCCACTGCCTCTCTTCTCCCGGGGTAAAGCAACAGCAAGGTATAAACAGCAGGCATTCTCTAGATGAAGTGGCGTTGGGCTTTATCATTACTTTGTGCATTGTATCAGCTCATTTTCCTGCAATCAATCAACGACACTGAGACTCAGACCCAGATATTATCAAGGTACAGGGGGTACAGGTACAGGGGGTACAGGTACAGGGGGCCTAATCACAGACACACATCTGGTGCTGTATTTTACATGTTTACAGTGTAGTCATTTAGCAGATGCTCTAGAGCATTTAGAGTTAAGTGCCTTGCTCAACAAGATATTTCACCCAGTCGGTTCAGGGATTCGAACCAGCAACCTTTCTGTGATTGGCCTAACGCTCATAACCGCTAGGCTACCTGCCACCTATGAATACAGACCACCGGAGTAGCGAGACCTGACCAGTACAAACTCCCAACAACAACAACAACAACAACAACTCCAGTGTGTCTAGGAGTAAGTCCTATGGTTGTCCCAGCCATGACCACTAGAGAGCGCACTACCCACAAATACACTACAGCTGTACTCCTACAGTACGAGCTGAATGGACCAGGACCCCGACTGAAAGGACCAGCTGTACTCCTACAGTACGAGCTGAATGGACCAGAACCCAGACTGAAAGGACCAGCTGTACTCCTACAGTACGAGCTGAATGGACCAGAACCCCGACTGAAACGACCAGCTGTACTCCTACAGTACGAGCTGAATGGACCAGAACCCAGACTGAAACGACCAGCTGTACTCCTACAGTACAACCTGAATGGACCAGAACCCAGACTGAAACGACCAGCTGTACTCCTACAGTACAACCTGAATGGACCAGGACCCAGACTGAAACGACCAGCTGTACTCCTACAGTACAACCTGAATGGACCAGAACCCAGACTGAAACGACCAGCTGTACTCCTACAGTACGAGCTGAATGGACCAGGACCCCGACTGAAAGGACCAGCTGTACTCCTACAGTACGAGCTGAATGGACCAGAACCCAGACTGAAACGACCAGCTGAATAATCCCGTGATCTTCTATTCCCTGGTCATTTAGCTGCTCTGATCAACTCCACTGGTGAACTCCTGATATGTACAGAAATACATTTTAAATGTATACACTCAATACTGTCAGTCACTCTGGGTAAGAACGTCTGTTAAATGATTCAAATGTAGAGGTAAATGTCCTGTCACACACAGAGACACACAGAGACACACAGAGACACACAGAGAGACACAGAGAGACACAGATACACACGGAGACACACAGACACACACGGAGACACAGACACACACAGAGACACAGATACACACATAGACACACGGAGAGACACAGAGAGAGACACAGAGACACACAGAGAGACACAGAGAGAGACACAGAGACACACAGAGAGACACAGAGAGAGACACAGAGACACACAGAGAGACACAGAGAGACACAGATACACACGGAGACACACGGAGACACAGACACACACAGAGACACAGAGACACACACAGACACACACATAGACACACGGAGACACAGATACACACACAGACACACGGAGACACAGACACACACAGAGACACAGACACACACACAGACACACACATAGACACACGGAGACACAGATACACACATAGACACACGGAGACACAGATACACACACAGACACACGGAGACACACAGACACACAAATGTACACACACACACACACACACAAATATACACACACACAGGCAGACACACACGCTAATGACCCGCACCCATGTGAAAGTCTGAGGCGCGCACCCTAACCCCACATGACCCTAACCCCACCCTGACCCTAACCCCACCCTGACCGTAACCCCACCCTGACCCTAACCCCACCCTGACCCTAACCCCACCTGACCCTAACCCTGACCCACCTGAACCTAACCCTGACCCCACCCCAACCCCAACTGACCCCACCCTGACCCTAACCCCACCCTGACCCTAACCCCACCTGGCCATAACCCCACCCTGACCCTAACCCTGACCCCACCCCAACCCCAACTGACCCTACCCTGACCCTAACCCCACCCTGACCCTAACCCCACCTGACCCTAACTCCAACTGATCCTAACCCTACCCTGATCCTAACCCCACCCTGATCCTAACCCCACCCTGACCCTAACCCCACCCTGACCCTAACCCCACCCTGATCCTAACCCCACCTGACCCTAACCCCACCCTCACCCTGATCCTAACCCCACCCTGACCCTAACCCTACCTGACCCTAACCCACCCTGATCCTAACCCCACCCTGACCGTAACCCCACCCTGATCTTAACCCCACCTGACCCTAACCCCACCCTGACCCACCCTGACCCTACCCCACCCTGACCCTAACCCCACCCTGACCCCACCTGACCCTAACCCCACCCTGATCCTAACCCCACCCTGACCCTAACCCCACCCTGACCCTAACCCCACCCTGATCCTAACCCCACCCTGACCCTAACCCCACCCGGATCCTAACCCCACCTGGCCCTAACCCCACCCTGACCCTAACCCCACCCTAACCCCACCCTGATCCTAACCCCACCCTGATCCTAACCCCACCCTGATCCTAACCCCACCCTGACCCTAACCCCACCTGACCCTAACCCACCCTGATCCTAACCCCACCCTGACCCTAACCCCACCCTGATCCTAACCCCACCTGACCCTAACCCACCCTGATCCTAACCCCACCCTGACCCTAACCCCACCCTAACCCCACCCTGATCCTAACCCCACCCTGACCCTAACCCCACCCTGATCCTAACCCCACCTGACCCTAACCCACCCTGATCCTAACCCCACCCTGACCCTAACCCCACCCTGATCCTAACCCCACCTGACCCTAACACCACCCTGACCCACCCTGACCCTACCCCACCCTGACCCAAACCCACTAATATAATAACATGTACTTTTTAAGGGCCTCACTAATACCAGATATACAGTTAGGTCCTAAAGCTGAGGCATTTTTTTTAAGTAAATATTTTCTTAAGACTGCATTGTTGGTTAAGGGCTTGTAAGTCAGCATTTCACTGTAAGGCCTACTACACCTGTTGTATTCAGCATTTCACTGTGAGGTCTACTACACCTGTTGTATTCAGCATTTCACTGTAAGGTCTACTACACCTGTTGTATTCAGCATTTCACTGTAAGGTCTACTACACCTGTTGTATTCAGCATTTCACTGTAAGGTCTACTACACCTGTTGTATTCAGCATTTCACTGTGAGGTCTACTACACCTGTTGTATTCAGCATTTCACTGTGAGGTCTACTACACCTGTTGTATTCAGCATTTCACTGTGAGGTCTACTACACCTGTTGTATTCAGCATTTCACTGTCAGGTCTACTACACCTGTTGTATTCAGCATTTCACTGTGAGGTCTACTACACCTGTTGTATTCAGCATTTCACTGTAAGGTCTACTACACCTCAATCACGTGTCATGCACGTGAGTGAGGACCCAAAAGCGGTTTAACAAAAACAGAGTTCTTTAATGTCGAAACACAGGTAAGACATAGATCCTCTTCAAATGGATATGATGGCAAAATAAACAACCCGCAGAGAGGGCGACAAATGAAACATAAAGTCCTTCTGAATATCACTGAAGAGTTCCCCTTCTAGCAGCAGAGGGGATTAGCTGGGTTAGAGTCCTCTTCTAGCAGCAGAGGGGATTAGCTGGGTTAGAGTCCTCTTCTAGCAGCAGAGGGGATTAGCTGGGTTAGAGTCCCCTTCTAGCAGCAGAGGAGAATAGCTGGGTTAGAGTCCTCTTCTAGCAGCAGAGGGGATTAGCTGGGTTAGAGTCCTCTTCTAGCAGCAGAGGGGATTAGCTGGGTTAGAGTCCTCTTCTAGCAGCAGAGGGGATTAGCTGGGTTAGAGTCCTCTTCTAGCAGCAGAGGGGATTAGCTGGGTTAGAGTCCCCTTCTAGCAGCAGAGGAGAATAGCTGGGTTAGAGTCCTCTTCTAGCAGCAGAGGGGATTAGCTGGGTTAGAGTCCTCTTCTAGCAGCAGAGGGGATTAGCTGGGTTAGAGTCCTCTTCTAGCAGCAGAGGGGATTAGCTGGGTTAGAGTCCTCTTCTAGCAGCAGAGGGGATTAGCTGGGTTAGAGTCCTCTTCTAGCAGCAGAGGGGATTAGCTGGGTTAGAGTCCTCTTCTAGCAGCAGAGGGGATTAGCTGGGTTAGAGTCCTCTTCTAGCAGCAGAGGGGATTAGCTGGGTTAGAGTCCCCTTCTAGCAGCAGAGGAGAATAGCTGGGTTAGAGTCCTCTTCTAGCAGCAGAGGGGATTAGCTGGGTTAGAGTCCTCTTCTAGCAGCAGAGGGGATTAGCTGGGTTAGAGTCCTCTTCTAGCAGCAGAGGGGATTAGCTGGGTTAGAGTCCTCTTCTAGCAGCAGAGGGGATTAGCTGGGTTAGAGTCCTCTTCTAGCAGCAGAGGGGATTAGCTGGGTTAGAGTCCTCTTCTAGCAGCAGAGGGGATTAGCTGGGTTAGAGTCCTCTTCTAGCAGCAGAGGGGATTAGCTGGGTTAGAGTCCTCTTCTAGCAGCAGAGGGGATTAGCTGGGTTAGAGTCCTCTTCTAGCAGCAGAGGGGATTAGCTGGGTTAGAGTCCTCTTCTAGCAGCAGAGGGGATTAGCTGGGTTAGAGTCCTCTTCTAGCAGCAGAGGGGATTAGCTGGGTTAGAGTCCTCTTCTAGCAGCAGAGGGGATTAGCTGGGTTAGAGTCCTCTTCTAGCAGCAGAGGGGATTAGCTGGGTTAGAGTCCTCTTCTAGCAGCAGAGGGGATTAGCTGGGTTAGAGTCCCCTTCTAGCAGCAGAGGAGAATAGCTGGGTTAGAGTCCTCTTCTAGCAGCAGAGGGGATTAGCTGGGTTAGAGTCCTCTTCTAGCAGCAGAGGGGATTAGCTGGGTTAGAGTCCTCTTCTAGCAGCAGAGGGGATTAGCTGGGTTAGAGTCCTCTTCTAGCAGCAGAGGGGATTAGCTGGGTTAGAGTCCTCTTCTAGCAGCAGAGGGGATTAGCTGGGTTAGAGTCCTCTTCTAGCAGCAGAGGGGATTAGCTGGGTTAGAGTCCTCTTCTAGCAGCAGAGGGGATTAGCTGGGTTAGAGTCCTCTTCTAGCAGCAGAGGGGATTAGCTGGGTTAGAGTCCTCTTCTAGCAGCAGAGGGGATTAGCTGGGTTAGAGTCCTCTTCTAGCAGCAGAGGGGATTAGCTGGGTTAGAGTCCTCTTCTAGCAGCAGAGGGGATTAGCTGGGTTAGAGTCCTCTTCTAGCAGCAGAGGGGATTAGCTGGGTTAGAGTCCTCTTCTAGCAGCAGAGGGGATTAGCTGGGTTAGAGTCCTCTTCTAGCAGCAGAGGGGATTAGCTGGGTTAGAGTCCTCTTCTAGCAGCAGAGGGGATTAGCTGGGTTAGAGTCCTCTTCTAGCAGCAGAGGGGATTAGCTGGGTTGTAGAGGACAGAGGTACCTGATCACACGTAGCCTCAGATGAACAGGCAGATTCCGACAGGACAGGACAAGGTTGAAGCAAACAAGACGATAGTTTGGTTCTGGCATGAGAAACTCAAACGAGAATCTGACAAAGACAGAAGCAGGAACAGAGAGAGAAATAGAGACCCAATCAGAGGGAAAAAGGGAACAGGTGGGAAAAGGGTGAACGAGGTAGTTAGAGAAGACAAGGAACAGCTGGGGGAAGGAGGGGAAGAGAAGGTAACCTAATACGACCAGCAGAGGGAGACAGAGTGAAGAGAAAGAACAGGAACAAGACACAACATGACAATACATGACAATTTCACTGTGAGGTCTACTACACCTGTTGTATTCAGCATTTCACTGTAAGGTCTACTACACCTGTTGTATTCAGCATTTCACTGTAAGGTCTACTACACCTGTTGTATTCAGCATTTCACTGTAAGGTCTACTACCCCTGTTGTATTCAGCATTTCACTGTAAGGTCTACTACACCTGTTGTATTCAGCATTTCACTGTGAGGTCTACTACACCTGTTGTATTCAGCATTTCACTGTGAGGTCTACTACACCTGTTGTATTCAGCATTTCACTGTAAGGTCTACTACACCTGTTGTATTCAGCATTTCACTGTCAGGTCTACTACACCTGTTGTATTCAGCATTTCACTGTGAGGTCTACTACACCTGTTGTATTCAGCATTTCACTGTAAGGTCTACTACACCTGTTGTATTCAGCATTTCACTGTGAGGTCTACTACACCTGTTGTATTCAGCATTTCACTGTGAGGTCTACTACACCTGTTGTATTCAGCATTTCACTGTAAGGTCTACTACACCTGTTGTATTCAGCATTTCACTGTAAGGTCTACTACACCTGTTGTATTCAGTATTTCACTGTAAGGTCTACTACACCTGTTGTATTCAGCATTTCACTGTAAGGTCTACTACACCTGTTGTATTCAGCATTTCACTGTAAGGTCTACTACACCTGTTGTATTCAGCATTTCACTGTAAGGTCTACTACACCTGTTGTATTCAGCATTTCACTGTGAGGTCTACTACACCTGTTGTATTCAGCATTTCACTGTGAGGTCTACTACACCTGTTGTATTCAGCATTTCACTGTAAGGTCTACTACACCTGTTGTATTCAGCATTTCACTGTGAGGTCTACTACACCTGTTGTATTCAGCATTTCACTGTAAGGTCTACTACACCTGTTGTAATCAGCATTTCACTGTCAGGTCTACTACACCTGTTGTATTCAGCATTTCACTGTGAGGTCTACTACACCTGTTGTATTCAGCATTTCACTGTAAGGTCTACTACCCCTGTTGTATTCAGCATTTCACTGTAAGGTCTACTACACCTGTTGTATTCAGCATTTCACTGTGAGGTCTACTACACCTGTTGTATTCAGCATTTCACTGTGAGGTCTACTACACCTGTTGTATTCAGCATTTCACTGTAAGGTCTACTACACCTGTTGTATTCAGCATTTCACTGTCAGGTCTACTACACCTGTTGTATTCAGCATTTCACTGTGAGGTCTACTACACCTGTTGTATTCAGCATTTCACTGTAAGGTCTACTACACCTGTTGTATTCAGCATTTCACTGTGAGGTCTACTACACCTGTTGTATTCAGCATTTCACTGTAAGGTCTACTACACCTGTTGTATTCAGCATTTCACTGTAAGGTCTACTACACCTGTTGTATTCAGCATTTCACTGTGAGGTCTACTACACCTGTTGTATTCAGCATTTCACTGTAAGGTCTACTACACCTGTTGTATTCAGCATTTCACCCTAAGGTCTACTACACCTGTTGTATTCAGCATTTCACTGTAAGGTCTACTACCCCTGTTGTATTCAGCATTTCACTGTAAGGTCTACTACACCTGTTGTATTCAGCATTTCACTGTAAGGTCTACTACACCTGTTGTATTCAGCATTTCACTGTAAGGTCTACTACACCTGTTGTATTCAGCATTTCACTGTAAGGTCTACTACACCTGTTGTATTCAGCATTTCACTGTGAGGTCTACTACACCTGTTGTATTCAGCATTTCACTGTGAGGTCTACTACACCTGTTGTATTCAGCATTTCACTGTAAGGTCTACTACACCTGTTGTATTCAGCATTTCACTGTGAGGTCTACTACACCTGTTGTATTCAGCATTTCACTGTAAGGTCTACTACACCTGTTGTAATCAGCATTTCACTGTCAGGTCTACTACACCTGTTGTATTCAGCATTTCACTGTGAGGTCTACTACACCTGTTGTATTCAGCATTTCACTGTAAGGTCTACTACCCCTGTTGTATTCAGCATTTCACTGTAAGGTCTACTACACCTGTTGTATTCAGCATTTCACTGTGAGGTCTACTACACCTGTTGTATTCAGCATTTCACTGTGAGGTCTACTACACCTGTTGTATTCAGCATTTCACTGTAAGGTCTACTACACCTGTTGTATTCAGCATTTCACTGTCAGGTCTACTACACCTGTTGTATTCAGCATTTCACTGTGAGGTCTACTACACCTGTTGTATTCAGCATTTCACTGTAAGGTCTACTACACCTGTTGTATTCAGCATTTCACTGTAAGGTCTACTACACCTGTTCTATTCAGCATTTCACTGTGAGGTCTACTACACCTGTTGTATTCAGCATTTCACTGTAAGGTCTACTACACCTGTTGTATTCAGCATTTCACTGTGAGGTCTACTACACCTGCTGTATTCAGCATTTCACCCTAAGGTCTACTACACCTGTTGTATTCAGCATTTCACTGTGAGGTCTACTACACCTGTTGTATTCAGCATTTCACTGTGAGGTCTACTACACCTGTTGTATTCAGCATTTCACTGTGAGGTCTACTACACCTGTTGTATTCAGCATTTCACTGTAAGGTCTACTACACCTGTTGTATTCAGCATTTCACTGTGAGGTCTACTACACCTGTTGTATTCAGCATTTCACTGTGAGGTCTACTACACCTGTTGTATTCAGCATTTCACTGTGAGGTCTACTACACCTGTTGTATTCAGCATTTCACTGTGAGGTCTACTACACCTGTTGTATTCAGCATTTCACTGTGAGGTCTGCTACACCTGTTGTATTCAGCATTTCACTGTAAGGTCTACTACACCTGTTGTATTCAGCATTTCACTGTGAGGTCTACTACACCTGTTGTATTCAGCATTTCACTGTAAGGTCTACTACACCTGTTGTATTCAGCATTTCACTGTGAGGTCTACTACACCTGTTGTATTCAGCATGTCACTAAGGTCTACTACACCTGTTGTATTCAGCATTTCACTGTGAGGTCTACTACACCTGTTGTATTCAGCACTTTAGACAAATATTTGGATTTGATTTTGAGTAGAGAGTAGAGGGTAGAGGGTAGAGAGTAGAGAGTAGAGAGTAGAGAGTAGAGCTGAGGGTCTGTCTGTCTTTTTTGTTGGAGGCTGACTGACACATCTGGCAGACTGCTCTGTTCTGTTCCCTCAAACAGAGAGACGGAGCACTTTAAACAATTGGTGTTCTCCCCCTCCCCCTGCCTCATCACAAGCCTTCCTCCCCAGCTACACACGTGTCTGGAAGGGCTGAGAGGAACAGAGGAAATTAAAGGATACCAGGACATTGTTACCTGTTACCCCTAAACAGGAGGGCGTTGTTTGTTTTCTGCTCTCAGGGTTGTGTGTTTTAGCTAGTCCAGACGGGAGATGACAAGTACCTGGACTAGGACCTGCACCGCTTCCTGTGTGAGGAAACGTCCAACTCTACGGATGTGGGGGGGGGGGGGGGGGGGCAGGGGGGGCCCCAGGGCCGAATTTGTGAAACCCTGCTGTTAGCATGACATGGCAGGAATTTGGATAGCGCACAGGGCTGCGGGACGGAGGGTTGTGGGTTCACAGACCCCCGTGGACAAGAGTAGGGGTGGAAAGATCTCTTTCATAGTAAAAGCATTGCATGAATCTATCATCATATTTACAGGTCTGAGAGAAAATTGCATTTTACACTGAACACCTATATGAACGCAACATGTAAAGTTGCTGCCAATGTCTGGAACGAACTGCAAAAACCTCTGAAGCTGGAGACTCTTACCTCCCTCACTACCTTTAAGCACCAGCTGTCAGAGCAGCTCACAGTTCATTGCACCCTGTAAATAGCCTATCTGTTAACAGCCCATCTATCTACCTCATCCCCATACTGTATTTATTTATTTATCTTGCTCCTTTGCACCCCAGTATCTCTACTTGCACACTCATCTTCTGCACATCTATCACTCCAGTGTTTAATTGCTATATTGTAATTACTTTGCCACCATGGCCTATTTATTGCCTTACCTCTCTTATCCTACCTCATTTGCACACACTGTATATAAACTTTTCTATTGTATGTTTGTTTATCCCATGTGTAACTCTGCGTTGTTTGGGTTAGTGTGTTATTGACTGTATGTTTGTTTATCCCATGTTTATCCCATGTTTATCCCATGTTTATCCTATGTGTAACTGCTTTGCTTTATCTTGGCCAGGTAACGGGTGTCGTCGTCCGATGAGGAAGAATCGGGCCAAAGCGCAGCGTGGTAAGTGTTCATGACTTTATTTTAAACTGAACACTAGAACAAAATAACAAAACGAAACCGAAACAGTCCTGTCAGGTGCAGAAAACACTAAACAGAAAACAACTACCCCACAAAACACAGGTGGGCTACCTAACTATGGTTCTCAATCAGAGACAACGACAGACAGCTGTCTCTGATTGAGAACCATATCAGGCCCAAACACAAAGAAATACAAAACATAGAAAAAATAACATAGAATGCCCACCCCAAATCACACCCTGACCAAACCAAAAATAGAGACATAAAAGGCTCTCTAAGGTCAAGGCGTGACAGGCAAGGTCGCAGTTGTAAATGAGAACTTGTTCTCAACTGGCCTACTTGGTTAAATAGAGGTGAAATAAAAAAATGTATAAATAAAAATAAGTGTTGGTCCTGTGTTTCATGAACTGAAAGATCGCAGAAATGTTCCAGACGCAAAAAAAGCTTATCTATAATGTTGTGCGTATATTTGTTTACATCCCTGTTAGTGAGCATTTCTCCTTTGCCAAGATTATCCATCCACCTGACAGGTGTGGCATATCAAGAAGCGGATTAACCAGCATGATCATTACACAGGTGCACCTTGTGCTGGGGACAATAAAAGGCCACTAAAATGTGCAGTTTTGTCAACACAATGCCACAGATGTGTCAAGTTTTGAGGGAGCGTGCAATTGGCATGCTGAATGAAGGAATGTCCACCAGAGATGTTGCCAGATAATTGAATGTTCATTACTCTACCATAATCCCCCTCCAGTCATTTTAGAGAATTTGGCAGTAAATCCAACCGGCCTCACAAACGCAGACCACGTGTAACCACGGTGGCTTCATCACCTGTGGTATCGTCGGAGTTATGCTATGGGCAGGCATAAGCTACAGACAACGAAAATTGCATTTTGTCGATGGCAATTTGAATGCACAGAGATACTGTGACGAGATCCTGAGGCCCATTCATCAGCAGCCAATCACGGCCCCATGTACACAATTCCTGGAAGATGAAAATGTCCCCGTTCTTCCAAACAACATTGAATAACAGATAGTCCTTACTGCTATTAGCCAATAGAAACACATTGAATAACAGATAGTCCTTACTGCTATTAGCCCATAGAAACACATTGAATAACAGATAGTCCTTACTGCTATTAGCCCATAGAAACACATTGAATAACAGATAGTCCTTACTGCTATTAGCCCATAGAAACACACTGAATAACAGATAGTCCTTACTGCTATTAGCCCATAGAAACACATTGAATAACAGATAGTCCTTACTGCTATTAGCCCATAGAAACACATTGATAGTCCTTACTGCTATTAGCCAATAGAAACACAGTGAATAACAGATAGTCCTTACTGCTATTAGCCAATAGAAACACATTGAATAACAGATAGTCCTTACTGCTATTAGCCAATAGAAACACATTGAATAACAGATAGTCCTTACTGCTATTAGCCAATAGAAACACATTGAATAACAGATAGTCCTTACTGCTATTAGCCAATAGAAACACATTGAATAACAGATAGTCCTTACTGCTATTAGCCAATAGAAACACATTGAATAACAGATAGTCCTTACTGCTATTAGCCAATAGAAACACATTGAATAACAGATAGTCCTTACTGCTATTAGCCCATAGAAACACATTGAATAACAGATAGTCCTTACTGCTATTAGCCCATAGAAACACATTGAATAACAGATAGTCCTTACTGCTATTAGCCAATAGAAACACATTGAATAACAGATAGTCCTTACTGCTATTAGCCCATAGAAACACATTGATAGTCCTTACTGCTATTAGCCCATAGAAACACATTGAATAACAGATAGTCCTTACTGCTATTAGCCCATAGAAACACATTGAATAACAGAGAGTCCTTACTGCTATTAGCCAATAGAAACACATTGAATAACAGATAGTCCTTACTGCTATTAGCCCATAGAAACACATTGTCCTTACTGCTATTAGCCCATAGAAACACATTGAATAACAGATAGTCCTTACTGCTATTAGCCCATAGAAACACATTGAATAACAGATAGTCCTTACTGCTATTAGCCAATAGAAACACAGTTAATAACAGATAGTCCCAAAAAATGTGTCAAAAAGGAAGTTTGAGCTGAAGTGTCTGTCCTATACCTGAGAGAAAGATCAGGATATTTGCATTTATTAATTATTATTTTTTACAAGTATTTAACACCTTATTTTTGGCATTAAACAGTCTCCATATATACTTCCATTATTTTCTTCAGCTGGTACCGGGGGACCTTCAGACCAGTGTTGTGAGGTCTGTGGGCTTCCTAGAGCAGAACCAACATGTAAGTGTTCGTGACAGTCTCGCCTTTCCACAGAGGGGGGGTCACATTAGTGTGTAGCCCAAACCGTTCGGACGCGACAGACAGAAGTTGGCAGATCGGCTGTACCGACTCCAGACGAGTCCCAAGATGTAGAACAGAACAGAGAACACCATTGTGTCTCATCTTTCCATAGATGGGTCATAATAGTTTGTGGGTCAAACCATTCGGATGCTACAGACCATTTTTGTGAGAAGTCCGATTTTCGGGGCGTCTCCTGGTCTGACCAACACCGTTCTGTCACCTTTGACCTCAGATGGGATGTCTCCTGGTCTGACAAACACCTCTCTAGTTCTGTCACATTTGACCTCAGATGGGATGTCTCCTGGTCTGACAAACACCTCTCTAGTTCCGTCACCTTTCACCTCAGATGGGATGTCTCCTGGTCTGACAAACACCTCTCTAGTTCTGTCACCTTTGACCCCAGATGGGATGTCTCCTGGTCTGACAAACACCTCTCTAGTCCTGTCACCTTTGACCCCAGATGGGATGTCTCCTGGTCTGACAAACACCTCTCTAGTCCTGTCACCTTTGACCCCAGATGGGATGTCTCCTGGTCTGACAAACACCTCTCTAGTTCTGTCACCTTTGACCCCAGATGGGATGTCTCCTGGTCTGACAAACACCTCTCTAGTTCTGTCACCTTTGACCTCAGTTGGGATGTCTCCTGGTCTGACAAACACCTCTCTAGTCCTGTCACCTTTGAACCCAGATGGGATGTCTCCTGGTCTGACAAACACCTCTCTAGTCCTGTCACCTTTGACCCCAGATGGGATGTCTCCTGGTCTGACAAACACCTCTCTAGTTCTGTCACCTTTGACCCCAGATGGGATGTCTCCTGGTCTGACAAACACCTCTCTAGTTCTGTCACCTTTCACCTCAGATGGGATGTCTCCTGGTCTGACAAACACCTCTCTAGTCCTGTCACCTTTGACCTCAGATGGGATGTCTCCTGGTCTGACAAACACCTCTCTAGTTCTGTCACCTTTGACCACAGATGGGATGTCTCCTGGTCTGACAAACACCTCTCTAGTTCTGTCACCTTTGACCTCAGATGGGATGTCTCCTGGTCTGACAAACACCTCTCTAGTTCTGTCACCTTTCACCTCAGATGGGATGTCTCCTGGTCTGAAAAACACCTCTCTAGTCCTGTCACCTTTGACCCCAGATGAGATGTCTCCTGGTCTGACAAATACCTCTCTAGTCCTGTCACCTTTGACCCCAGATGAGATGTCTCCTGGTCTGACAAACACCTCTCTAGTTCTGTCACATTTCACCTCAGATGGGATGTCTCCTAGTCTGAAAAACACCTCTCTAGTCCTGTCACCTTTGACCCCAGATGAGATGTCTCCTGGTCTGACAAACACCTCTCTAGTTCTGTCACCTTTCACCTCAGATGGGATGTCTCCTGGTCTGACAAACACCTCTCTAGTTCTGTCACCTTTGACCCCAGATGGGATGTCTCCTGGTCTGACAAAAACCTCTCTAGTTCTGTCACCTTTGACCCCAGATGGGATGTCTCCTGGTCTGACAAACACCATTCTGTCACCTTTCACCTCAGATGGGATGTCTCCTGGTCTGACAAACACCTCTCTAGTTCTGTCACCTTTGACCTCAGATGGGATGTCTCCTGGTCTGACAAACACCTCTCTAGTTCTGTCACCTTTGACCTCAGATGGGGAAGAGCGACATCAGCAGATGAGGTGGATTGAGACACATTCAAGGCAAAACTGACATCTCCAGTTTAAACTGACATCTCCAGTTTAAACTGACATCTCCAGTTTAAACTGACATCTCCAGTTTAAACTGACAGATTTTTATGGGGATTAAATGATGATGCTAATTTGATGTCCACGGGGGCGTGGACATCGGCCTTAGGGGGATAAACATTTCATGCAAGTCTATGTTATTTTACATATTAGCAGAATATGTTTCCATACCACACAAATGACAGGCTAATGGACCGAGAGATGGTCCTATGTGTTCATCTTATCCTGTTTCTCCAATGCCAAATCACGGTGTCTTGTTTGAAACAAAACTGTCCTTGTTTGAAAATAATTTTATCTGAGACGTCATTAGGAATCTGACCATGGTACTTTCAAAAGTAGGACCTACCTTTCCACCCCAGACAGAGTAGACCTACCTTTCCACCCCAGACAGAGTAGGACCTACCTTTCCACCCCAGACAGAGTAGACCTACCTTTCCACCCCAGACAGAGTAGGACCTACCTTTCCACCCCAGACAGAGTAGACCTACCTTTCCACCCCAGACAGAGTAGACCTACCTTTCCACCCCAGACAGAGTAGACCTACCTTTCCACCCCAGACAGAGTAGACCTACCTTTCCACCCCAGACAGAGTAGACCTACATTTCCACCCCAGACAGAGTAGACCTACATTTCCACCCCAGACAGAGTAGACCTACCTTTCCACCCCAGACAGAGTAGGGTCTACCTTTCCACCCCAGACAGAGCAGGTCCTACCTTTCCACCCCAGACAGAGTAGACCTACCTTTCCACCCCAGACAGAGTAGACCTACCTTTCCACCCCAGACAGAGTAGGGTCTACCTTTCCACCCCAGACAGAGTAGACCTACCTTTCCACCCCAGACAGAGTAGGACCTACCTTTCCACCCCAGACAGAGTAGACCTACCTTTCCACCCCAGACAGAGTAGGGCCTACCTTTCCACCCCAGACAGAGTAGGGTCTACCTTTCCACCCCAGACAGAGTAGGGTCTACCTTTCCACCCCAGACAGAGTAGGACCTACCTTTCCACCCCAGACAGAGTAGGGTCTACCTTTCCACCCCAGACAGAGTAGACCTACCTTTCCACCCCAGACAGAGTAGGGCCTACCTTTCCACCCCAGACAGAGTAGGGCCTACCTTTCCACCCCAGACAGAGTAGGACCTACCTTTCCACCCCAGACAGAGTAGACCTACCTTTCCACCCCAGACAGAGTAGACCTACCTTTCCACCCCAGACAGAGTAGACCTACCTTTCCACCCCAGACAGAGTAGACCTACCTTTCCACCCCACACAGAGTAGACCTACCTTTCCACCCCAGACAGAGTAGACCTACCTTTCCACCCCAGACAGAGCAGGGCCTACCTTTCCACCCCCCTACCTTTCCACCCCAGACAGAGTAGGCCTACCTTTCCACCCAGACAGAGTAGACCTACCTTTCCACCCCAGACAGAGTAGACCTACCTTTCCACCCCAGACAGAGTAGGCCTACCTTTTCACCCCAGACAGAGTAGACCTACCTTTCCACCCCAGACAGAGTAGACCTACCTTTCCACCCAGACAGAGTAGGCCTACCTTTCCACCCCAGACAGAGTAGGCCTACCTTTCCACCCCAGACAGAGTAGACCTACCTTTTCACCCCAGACAGAGTAGACCTACCTTTCCACCCCAGACAGAGTAGACCTACCTTTCCACCCAGACAGAGTAGGCCTACCTTTCCACCCCAGACAGAGTAGGCCTACCTTTCCACCCCAGACAGAGTAGGCCTACCTTTCCACCCCAGACAGAGCAGGCCTACCTTTCCACCCCAGACAGAGCAGACCTACCTTTCCACCCCAGACAGAGTAGCGCCTACCTTTCCACCCCAGACAGAGTAGACCTACCTTTCCACCCCAGACAGAGTAGGACCTACCTTTTCACCCCAGACAGAGTAGACCTACCTTTCCACCCCAGACAGAGTAGACCTACCTTTCCACCCAGACAGAGTAGGCCTACCTTTCCACCCCAGACAGAGTAGGGCCTACCTTTCCACCCCAGACAGAGTAGGGCCTACCTTTCCACCCCAGACAGAGTAGACCTACCTTTTCACCCCAGACAGAGTAGACCTACCTTTCCACCCCAGACAGAGTAGACCTACCTTTCCACCCAGACAGAGTAGGCCTACCTTTCCACCCCAGACAGAGTAGGCCTACCTTTCCACCCCAGACAGAGTAGGCCTACCTTTCCACCCCAGACAGAGTAGGCCTACCTTTCCACCCCAGACAGAGCAGACCTACCTTTCCACCCCAGACAGAGTAGCGCCTACCTTTCCACCCCAGACAGAGTAGACCTACCTTTCCACCCCAGACAGAGTAGGACCTACCTTTTCACCCCAGACAGAGTAGACCTACCTTTCCACCCCAGACAGAGTAGACCTACCTTTCCACCCAGACAGAGTAGGACTACCTTTCCATCCCAGACAGAGTAGGGCCTACCTTTCCACCCCAGACAGAGTAGGGCCTACCTTTCCACCCCAGACAGAGTAGACCTACCTTTCCACCCCACACAGAGTAGGCCTACCTTTCCACCCCAGACAGAGTAGGCTTACCTTTCCACCCCAGACAGAGTAGGGCCTACCTTTCCACCCCAGACAGAGTAGACCTACCTTTCCACCCCAGACAGACTAGGACCTACCTTTCCACCCCAGACAGACTAGGGCCTACCTTTCCACCCCACACAGAGTAGACCTACCTTTCCACCCCACACAGAGTAGACCTGCCTTTCCACCCCAGACAGAGTAGACCTACCTTTCCACCCCAGACAGAGTAGGCCTACCTTTCCACCCCAGACAGAGTAGGGCCTACCTTTCCACCCCAGACAGAGTAGGACCTACCTTTCCACCCCAGACAGAGTAGACCTACCTTTCCACCCCAGACAGAGTAGGCCTACCTTTCCACCCCAGACAGAGTAGGGCCTACCTTTCCACCCCAGACAGAGTAGGGCCTACCTTTCCACCCCAGACAGAGTAGACCTACCTTTCCACCCCACACAGAGTAGGCCTACCTTTCCACCCCAGACAGAGTAGGCTTACCTTTCCACCCCAGACAGAGTAGGGCCTACCTTTCCACCCCAGACAGAGTAGACCTACCTTTCCACCCCAGACAGAGTAGACCTACCTTTCCACCCCAGACAGAGTAGGGCTTACCTTTCCACCCCAGACAGAGTAGACCTACCTTTTCACCCCAGACAGAGTAGACCTACCTTTCCACCCCAGACAGAGTAGACCTACCTTTCCACCCAGACAGAGTAGGCCTACCTTTCCACCCCAGACAGAGTAGGGCCTACCTTTCCACCCCAGACAGAGTAGGACCTACCTTTCCACCCCAGACAGAGTAGACCTACCTTTCCACCCAGACAGAGTAGGCCTACCTTTCCACCCCAGACAGAGTAGGCCTACCTTTCCACCCAGACAGAGTAGACCTACCTTTCCACCCCACACAGAGTAGGCCTACCTTTCCACCCCAGACAGAGTAGGCTTACCTTTCCACCCCAGACAGAGTAGGGCCTACCTTTCCACCCCAGACAGAGTAGACCTACCTTTCCACCCCAGACAGAGTAGACCTACCTTTCCACCCCAGACAGACTAGGACCTACCTTTCCACCCCAGACAGACTAGGGCCTACCTTTCCACCCCACACAGAGTAGACCTACCTTTCCACCCCACACAGAGTAGACCTACCTTTCCACCCCAGACAGAGTAGACCTACCTTTCCACCCCAGACAGAGTAGGCCTACCTTTCCACCCCAGACAGAGTAGACCTACCTTTCCACCCCAGACAGAGTAGGGCCTACCGACGGAGGCTTTAACTAGTGGCTACTCTTCTTCTGTGGTTTAACCCAACGAGAGAAGGTCACAAGTGTTTCCCTAAAAACTGTGTGGGTTTAAACAACTTCTATTGTTCAGAAAGTGAATAGCTTAATCAATTGATAGTGACAGAATTAGATTACTTCTCAAGCAAAGTTTTTTAAAAATGGTCTCCTCTGCAATTGAATGTCAAAGAAACTAAACAATAATATCCCTAACTCATATGGCCTATTGCATACCCTCTCATACCCTTCAATTCCAGTCCTGGTTTTAACTGAACAGCCCTTCACTGACATGAAGGTAGGCTATTTAATGAGTGCATTGTGGGTGGAGGAATTAACCAACAAATCTATGGATATAGCAGCTTATAGCCTAATGTCTGTCTAACAGGTAGGACCAACTCTTCTTTCTTAAATAGGAAGACATAGGCTCAAACACAAAGCCCTCTTGTTGTTAGTAGAGTCTAATTAAAATGAAGATGGTTTCAAATTAATTGTACCTACTGGAATTTGCCTACTTTCAGCACCGTGAGCTGTCCATTTCCGATTGATTGTGGCTGCTGCTGCTTCAAGTTTCAGAACCACAATGTCAGTTACTAGAATCTGTCTTAATGTGAGGTCAATAACTCAATAACCCAAGTGCATGTTTTGGGACTAGGCCTAATCAAACATTATTTTCAGATGAAGCCTTCGACTCTCCTCCTGAACTACCACTGTAGACCTAGGCAGCACACACAACAACAATTTTTTTTTTAAATAATAAATTATCAGGAAGAGCAGAGCAGGCTGGGGATCTTAGAAATATGATTTTGCTCTGTGCTTCTCTGAGCATCCACTTCGTAGTCTATAGTCTTTGATTGAGTTCACAGTAAAAAAGCCTATAGGCCCAGCAGAGAATCAGAGATGAGGGGTGGCATCAGACAGACATTCATACATAGCCTAATAAGAAACTCATTCTAAAAATACTAAGAAATATTGAAATGTTGATCAATTACAAATGACATGTCCCTCCTCCATTTTCCTCCAGGTAACCATTCTGTCAATTTCTATCCATCCCTATCGGTACACGTATTCATACTGAACCGTTCGGTACGGGGGCCTCGGTTGGGTCCGCAATGTAAACATTTTAGGCTGTAGTTGTTTTAGCAGAATAGCCTGCGTTGAAAACCAGCAGGCTCCAGACATCGTAGGTAAGACTCCAGACATCGTAGGGTAAGACTCCAGACATCGTAGGGTAAGACTCCAGACATCGTAGGGTAAGACTCCAGACATCGTAGGGTAAGACTCCAGACATCGTAGGGTAAGACTCCAGACATCGTAGGGTAAGACTCCAGACATCGTAGGGTAAGACTCCAGACATTGTAGGGTAAGGTACCAGACATCGTAGGGTAAGGCTCCAGACATCGTAGGGTAAGGTACCAGACATCGTAGGGTAAGACTCCAGACATCGTAGGGTAAGGTACCAGACATCGTAGGGAAAGGTACCAGACATCGTAGGGTAAGGTACCAGACATCATAGGGAAAGGTACCAGACATCGTAGGGTAAGGCTCCAGACATCGTAGGGTAAGACTCCAGACATCTTAGGGTAAGACTCCAGACATCGTAGGGTAAGGTACCAGACATCGTAGGGTAAGGTACCAGACATCGTAGAGTAAGGTACCAGACATCGTAGGGTAAGGTACCAGACATCGTAAGGTAAGGTACCAGACATCGTAGGGTAAGGCTCCAGACATCGTAGGGAAAGGTACCAGACATCGTAGGGTAAGGTACCAGACATCGTAGGGAAAGGTACCAGACATCGTTGGGTAAGGCTCCAGACATCGTAGGGTAAGACTCCAGACATTGTAGGGTAAGACTCCAGACATCGTAGGGTAAGGTACCAGACATCGTAGGGTAAGACTACAGACATTGTAGGGTAAGACTCCAGACATCGTAGGGTAAGGTACCAGACATCGTAGGGTAAGGTACCAGACATCGTAGGGTAAGGTACCAGACATCGTAGGGTAAGGTACCAGACATCGTAGGGTAAGGTACCAGACATCGTAGGGTAAGGTACCAGACATCGTAGGGTAAGACTCCAGACATCATGGGGTAAGGTACCAGACATCGTAGGGTAAGACTCCAGACATCGTAGGGTAAGACTCCAGACATCGTAGGGTAAGACTCCAGACATCGTAGGGTAAGGTACCAGACATCGTAGTGTAAGACTCCAGACATCGTAGGGTAAGACTCCAGACATCGTAGGGTAAGACTCCAGACATCGTAGGGTAAGGTACCAGACATCGTAGGGAAAGGTACCAGACATCGTAGGGTAAGGTACCAGACATCGTAGGGAAAGGTACCAGACATCGTAGGGTAAGGCTCCAGACATCGTAGGGTAAGACTCCAGACATCGTAGGGTAAGACTCCAGACATCGTAGGGTAAGGTACCAGACATCGTAGGGTAAGACTCCAGACATTGTAGGGTAAGACTCCAGACATCGTAGGGTAAGGGAACCAGACATCGTAGGGTAAGGTACCAGACATCGTAGGGTAAGGCTCCAGACATACTCTACTGCTACTGTACTCTACTGCTACTGTACTCTACTCTACTGTACTATACTGTGCTCACCTGAGCTCTACTGTACTGTACTCTACTGTACTGAACTCTACTGTACTCTACTGTAATCTACTGTACTCTACTCTACTGTACTGAACTCTACTGTACTCTACTGTACTTTACTCTACTGTATTCTACTGAGCTCTAATGTAATCTACTGTACTGTACTCCACTGAGCTCTACTGTAATCTACTGTCTGTACTCTACTGAGCTCTACTGTAATCTACTGTAATATACAGTTCTGTACTCTACTCTACTGAGCTCTACTGCAATCTACTGTAATATACTGTTCTGTACTATACTCTACTGAGCTCTACTGTAATCTACAGTTCTGTACTCCACTCTACTGAGCTCTACTGTAATCTACTCTACTGTACTCCACTCTACTGAGCTCTACTGTAATCTACTCTACTGTACTCCACTCTACTGAGCTCTACTGTAATCTACTGTCTGTACTCTACTCTACTGAGCTCTACTGTAATCTACTCTACTGTACTCCACTCTACTGAGCTCTACTGTAATATACTGTTCTGTACTCCTCTACTGAGCTCTACTGTAATCTACTGTCTGTACTCTACTGAGCTCTACTGTAATCTACTGTAATCTACCCTACTGTACTCAACTCTACCGAGCTCTACTGTAATCTACTGTTCTGTACTACACTCTACTGAGCTCTACTGTAATCTACTGTCTGTACTCTACTCTACTGAGCTCTACTGTAATCTACTCTACTGTACTCCACTTTACTGAGCTCTACTGTAATCTACTGTCTGTACTCTACTCTACTGAGCTCTACTGTAATCTACTCTACTGTACTCCACTCTACTGAGCTCTACTGTAATCTACTGTTCTGTACTACACTCTACTGAGCTCTACTGTAATCTACTGTCTGTACTCTACTGAGCTCTACTGTAATCTAATGGACTCTACTCTACTGGACTCTACTCTACTGTAATGAACTCTACTGTACTCTACTGTACTGACCTCTACTGTACTCTACTCTACTGAACTATACTTGACTCTACTCTACTGTACTGAACTATACTGTACTGAACTATACTGTACTCTACTCTACTGTACTGAACTCTACTCTACTGTACTTTACTCTACCGTACTTTACTGTAATCTACTCTATGAGGAGGAGGAATAATTGTCTGGGACTGTTTTTCATGGTTCGGTCCCATTAGTTCCAATGTTGGGAAACGCTACAGCATACAACAACATTCTAGACGATTCTGTGCTTCCAACTTTGTGGCAACAGTTTGGGGAAGGCCCTTTCCTGTTTCAGCATGACCCCGTGCATGCCCCCGTGCACAAAGCGAGGTCCATACAGAAATGGTTTGTCGAAATCGGTGTGGAAGAAATTGACTGGCCTGCACAGAGCCCTGACCTCAACCCCATCGAACACCTTTGAGATGAATTGGAACGCCGACTGCGAGCCAGTCCTAATCGCCCAACATCGGTGTCCGACCTCACTAATGCTTGTGGCTGAATGGAAGCAAGTCCCCGCAACAATGTTCCAACATCTAGTAGAAAACCTTCCCAGAAGAGTGGAGGCTGTTTTAGCAGCAATGTTCCAACATCTAGTGGAAAGTCTTCCCAGAAGAGTGGAGGCTGTTATAGCAGCAATGTTCCAACATCTAGTGGAAAGCCTTCCCAGAAGAGTGGAGGCTGTTATAGCAGCAATGTTCCAACATCTAGTGGAAAGCCTTCCCAGAAGAGTGGAGGCTGCTATAGCAGCAATGTTCCAACACCTAGTGGAAAGCCTTCCCAGAAGAGTGGAGGCTGTTATAGCAGCAATGTTCCAACATCTAGTGGAAAGCCTTCCCAGAAGAGTGGAGGCTGTTATAGCAGCAATGTTCCAACATCTAGTAGAAAGCCTTCCCAGAAGAGTGGAGGCTGTTATAGCAGCAAAGGGGGGGACCAACTCTATATGAATGGCCATGATTTTGGAATGAGATGTTCAACAAACAGATGAACACATCATTTTGGTAATATTAATAATATACTCCACTCTACTGTAATATGAATAATAATAAAATGTAGTGTAGAGAGCTAGATAAAGAGAGAAGAGACTTCATGCTGAAGAATCAAAGCCCAAAAATCCAATAATGGCCCATAGTTTTATCTAAATGTAAAATGGCTATACATGATTTGGTTGGACCGTACTTGTTATATGATGAACAGCTGCCAGTAGTGTAGCTCGGCATAATCCTGCTACACACACACACACACGCACACGCACACACACACACACACACACACACACACGCACACGCACACACACACACACACACACACACACACGCACACGCACACACACACACACACACACACACACACTCCTGATTCTTTTCCAGTTTAAAGCAGAAGAGCACTTCCCAGAACGAGTGATGAAACATTACCACTGGGACTTACGTGAATGATAGTCATGGCTTGAAGTGGTGGCTGTAGCTAGCAGATGGCTAGGGGAGAGGGAAAGATCCCCATCCTCATCATCACACACACACACACACACAGGTTTTCTGCCAGGAAAATGTGGCGCTCGACATTTGAGAAATTCACTGGACCATAATGCATTGGGTGAGTAACCCGTTTTGGGCGTCCACCCACGGTGCTCAGAGTAGCCTGATTAGGGCGTCCACCCACGGTGCTCAGAGTAACCTGATTAGGGCGTCCACCCACGGTGCTCAGAGTAACCTGATTAGGGGTGTCCACCCACAGTGCTCAGAGTAGCCTGATTAGGGCGTCCACCCACGGTGCTCAGAGTAACCTGATTAGGGCGTCCACCCACGGTGCTCAGAGTAACCTGATTAGGGTGTCCACCCACAGTGCTCAGAGTAACCTGATTTGGGCGTCCACCCACGGTGCTCAGAGTAACCTGATTAGGGTGTCCACCCACGGTGCTCAGAGTAACCTGATTTGGGCGTCCACCCACGGTGCTCAGAGTAACCTGATTAGGGCATCCACCCATGATGCTCAGAGTAACCCGATTAGGGGTGTCCACCCACGGTGCTCAGAGTAACCTGATTAACAGAACATGCAAGTCGAGGATGTAATGATGTGCTGTCCTTCATACCTAATGCTGATGCCACAATAGAGATAAGAAATAAATATAATTGTTTTAAAAAAATGTAATTTCACCTTTATTTAACCAGGTAGGCCAGTTGAGAACAAGTTCTCATTTACAACTGTGACCTGGCCAAGATAAAGCAAAGCAGTTTGACACAGACAACACAGAGTTACACATGGAATAAACATGCAGTCAATAATACAGTATAAACAAGTCTATATACAGTGAGTGCAAATGAGGTGAGTAAGGGAGGTAAGGCAAAAAAAGGCCATGGTGGCAAAGTAATTACAATATAGCAAGTAAAACACTGGAATGGTAGATGTGCAAAATACGAATGTGCAAGTAGAGATACAGGGGTGCAAAGGAACAAGATAAATAAATAAATACAGTATGGGGATGAGGTAGTTGGATGGGCTATTTACAGATGGGCTATGTGCAGGTGTAGTGATCTGTGAGCTGCTCTGACAGCTGGTGCTTAAAGCTAGTGAGGGAGGTAAGAGTCTCCAGCTTCAGAGATTGTTGCAGTTTGTTCCAGTCATTGGCAGCAGAGAACTGGAAGGAAAGGTGGGTAAGGTAGGAATTGACTTTGGGGGTGACCAGTGAAATATACCTGCTGGAGCGCGTGCTACGGGTGGGTGTTGCTATGGTGACCAGCGAGTTGAGATAAGGCGGAGCTTTACCTAGCAAAGACTTGTAGATGACCTGGAGCCAGTGTGTTTGGCGATGAGTATGAAGCGAGGGCCAGCCAATGAGAGCGTACAGGTCACAGTGGTGGGTAGTATATGGGGCTTTGGCACTGTGATAGACTGCATCCAATTTGTTGAGTAGGGTATTGGAGGCTATTTTGTAAATTACATCGCCGAAATCGAGGATCGGTAGGATAGTCAGTTTTATGAGGCTATGTTTGGCAGCATGAGTGAAGGATGCTTTGTTGCAAAATAGGAAGCCGATTGAATTTAATTGGATTGGATTTTTCGATTGGAGACGCTAAAAATATCTGTCAGGACCAGGACCGGAGTCTACACAGACCGGTACGCCATAGCCAATCAGAGCTACAGGAAGAGGAGAGGAGGAGAAAAGAGCCCCCCGTCTGTCCCAAAAGGAACGGGGGCCAGCTGCTGCAGCCCAAAACAACAACAAAACCATCCCATCAACCTGTAGTCAGAAACCAGACAGACAGACACCAGACAGAAAGACAGACAGACACCAGACAGACAGACACCAGACAGCCAGACACCAGACAGACAAACCATCCCTTCAACCTGCAGTCAGACACCAGACAGTCAGACACCAGACAGTCAGACACCAGACAGACAAACCATCCCTTCAACCTGCAGTCAGACACCAGACAGTCAGACACCAGACAGTCAGACACCAGACAGACAAACCATCCCTTCAACCTGCAGTCAGACACCAGACAGTCAGACACCAGACAGTCAGACACCAGTCAGACAAACCATCCCTTCAACCTGCAGTCAGAAACCAGACAGTCAGTCAGACACAGACAGACAGACAGACAGACAGACAGACAGACACAACCATGTGACTAGAAATATAATCCCCCCTCACATCACAGATCTGTTCCAATCAAAATGTATTTGCCACATGGTTGGTAAACAACAGGTGTAGACTAACAGTGAAACGCTGACTGATGGGTCCTTGGTAAACAACAGGTGTAGACTAACAGTGAAATGCTGACTGACTGAAGGGTCATTGGTAAACAACAGGTGTGGACTAACAGTGAAATGCTGACTGAGGTTTTAACTCCAACCCTGTTCTCCCTCTCCCTCTCTCTCTCTCTCTCTCTCTCTCTCCCTCCCTCCCTCCCTCCCTCCCTCCCGCTCTCTCTCTCATGAACTAAGTAACTGGAGAGGAAGTTAAAAGCATTCCAATGATTAAAAGTCTAAATCACTATAATCTAGGAAACCGTGTAATTGTAACATTGTAGCCAAATAATGTAATAACAGAGAAAATCTGGCCAAGGATTTGAAATCGCCTAAACCAGGTTTCCAAACACATCCCTGTATCTATTCCTGATCATAACTGGACAGGAAGTTAACCATTTAGAGACTGTCATTGACCCTGAATAATGTAGGCTAATTGCAATGTAATAACATAGGATATCTGGCCAAGGATTTGAAAGAGTGCAAACCAGAATTCCAAAACACAACACAACACACACACACACTGTTAGGGTGACTGGACACACACACACACACACACACACACACACACACACACACACACACACACACACACACACACACACACACACTGTTATGGTGACTGGACACACACACACTATTATGTTGAATGGACACACATTGGGCCCCTCCTCTCTCAGCCTCCAGTATTTATGCTGCAGTAGTTTATGTGTCGGGAGGCTAGGGCCAGTTTGTTATATCTGGAGTACTTCTCCTGTCCTATCCGGTGTCCTGTGTGAATTTAAGTATGCTCTCTCTAATTCTCTCTTTCTCTCTTCCTTTCTTTCTCTCTCTCTCTCGGAGGACCTGAGCCCTAGGACCATGCCTCAGGACTACCTGACATGATGACTCCTTGCTGTCCCCAGTCCACCTGGCCGTGCTGCTGCTCCATTTTCAACTGTTCTGCCTGTGATTATTATTATTTGACCATGCTGGTCATTTATGAACATTTGAACATCTTGGCCATGTTCTGTTATAATCTCCACCCGGCACAGCCAGAAGAGGACTGGGCACCCCACATAGCCTGGTTCCTCTCTGGGTTCTTCCTAGGTTTTGGCCTTTCTAGGGAGTTTTTCCTAGCCACCGTGCTTCTACACCTGCATTGCTTGCTGTTTGGGGTTTTAGGCTGGGTTTCTGTACAGCACTTTGAGATATCAGCTGATGTACGAATGGCTTTATAAATAAATTTGATTTGACACACTGTTATGGTGACTGGACACACACACTGTTATGGTGACTGGACACACACACATACACACACACACACACTGTTATGGTGACTGGACACACACACACACACATACTGTTATGGTGACTGGACAAACTGGACACACACACACACACTGTTATGGTGACTGGACACACACACACACACACACACACACACACACACACACACACACACACTGTTATGGTGACTGGACACACACACTGTTATGGTGACTGGACACACACACTTTTATGATGACTGTAGCGTAAACAGGAGCATGCCAAGTGTGTCCTCTCTCACTGCAGTGCGTCTCAGTGGCGTCATCGCCATCATCAAGGTCATTGATATCAGATGGATACTGTAGCGTTAACTGAACGGAGAGGTCGGTCACTGTTTAACACTGAAGCACTGTATCTTAACTGTATCTAACTACCTGTCGATGGAGAGGCTCCAACCCAACTGTGCAACAGAGTGACTTTTATCGTGTTTATCTTGACTTTGTCTGTGCACAGAGTTCCTACTAGTATCACATTTGACCAGCCACGCTCTGCAGGACATCAGATCAACAGTCACTTGTTGGATAATGTCCGGTCACTGGACCTGGCCAAGGCTTTCGACTTTTGTCAATCACAACATTCTTATTGGCAGACTCAACAGCCTTGGTTTCTCAAATGATTGCCTCGTAAAACTGACTATCCTACCGATCCTCGACTTCGGCGATGTCATTTACAAAATAATCTTACCTCATTTGCACACACTGTATATTGACTTGTTTTTCTACTGTATTATTGATTGTATGTTTGTTTATTCCATGTGTAACTCTGTGTTGTTGTTTGTGTCAAACTGCTTTGCTTTATCTTGGCCAGGTCGCAGTTGAAAATGAGAACTTGTTCTCAACTGGCCTACCTGGTTAAATAAAGGTGGAATACATTTTTTTTTTTAAACTGGAGAATAAGATGGATGAGCTTAGTTCCAGAGTCTCGTATCAGAGAGACTTGAAAAGCTGCCAGAGACGTGGCTGGATGACTCTATCTACATCTATCTACATCATAGCGAGGGAAACAGCGCCCCTCTTGTCTCTCTACGTGTAGTCCATGTATCTGATGCTGTCTGGACCAAAAGAGTATTACATGTTGCTGACGTAGCATTTCATTGATCGATGCCAACAAGCATTTGGCCTCCCTTGATACAAAAATGATTAAATAATTAGCCGATCGGCGTTGAGCTGTAGCAAAACGCCCCACCAAAAGGAGGCCAGTTTGGATTTGGCTTCGCACCAATCAAAACACACCGTAAGCAAAACTTAATTTTGGTTCCTGGTCTGCACGTGTTCATGTTCTGCAGTAACTAGCTTGCTAAATAGGCCTGTTCCTAACCCGTGGATAGAGATGTGGATTTGGAAGTCTCTGTACAGGCCAATGATTATATTCACGATTCTAATCTAACCATAAATTAATGTATTGTACCAGTGGCCTAACATGATTGAAGGTCAATATGTAGCCTAGATGTAGCCAACTAGTCTCACATTAACTAGTAGTAGTTGACCTACCAATTAGTTATAGTGATTTTATACTGACATCAATTTTGTTTCTGAATTATTAAGTGATCAAAACTCATAATTATGTTACGAAATTGTTAACAGAATTACCTAAACATCTGTAACGTAATTACTGCAGCTGAATTGGCTACAAATCATATTAATCACAAACCACGGTTGGGTCACCTGCTATTCGGTTGAATGCATTCGGTTGTACAACTGACTAGGTATCCCCTTTCCCTACTGTCCTCCCTTCCATTGGCATGCTGTTATGTTCAGCAGCCCCTCCCCCTCTCTTTCCCTCTCTCTCCGGTTAATGTCTCTTGAAAAGTAGTTGACATTTATTCAGTCTGGCCTTGATGTCCACAGGCGGACCGGACCGGACCAAATCTAAACCTATCATAGACGTACAGTACCAGTCAAACGTTTGGACACAACTGCTCATTCCAGGGTTTTTCTTACATTGTAGAATAATAGGTGTAGCAGGGTTTTATTTTATTTTACTACATAGAATCAAAACTATGAAATAACACATTTGGAATCATGTAGTAACCAAAAAAAAAGTGTTAAACAAATGAAAATATATTTTAGATTTGAGATTCTTCAAAGTAGCCATCCTTTGCTTTGATGGCAGCTTTGCACACTTGGAATTCTCTCAACCAGCTTTACGAGGTAGTCACCTGGAATGCATTTCAATTAACAGGTGTGCCTTGTTTGAGCCATTGACATCAGATCTGTGGAAATCTGTCCTGATGAGTCCAAATTTGAGATTTTTGGTTCCAACCATCGTCTCTTAGTGAGACGCAGAGTAGGGTAACGGACGATCGCCGCATGTGTGGTTCCCACCGTGAAGCATGGAGGAGGAGGTGTGATGGTGAGGGGGTACTTTGCTGCTGACACACTGTCTGTATATTGTAATATACCCTACACTGTACTGTACTCTATTGTACTGAACTCTAATCTACGGTTCTGTGTTGTGCTGCAGACATCTTTGTGTCTTAATTCAGAGCAGATATTTAAGAGTTTTCGGGAAAACATGATCGCATAAAAACCTGAGGGAGATTTTACCGTAATTCCGTTACCAAAGTTTGCATCTGCACAGTTCTTCCACTAAATGTGTTTTTGTAAAATACTAGTTCAGTGTTAATTGTTAAAAGTTGTCCTAGAGCATAGAGTTACATGGTTTGTTAAATTTAGAAATCAATGGTTTTTGTTTGACTTACTGTACATTTTAAAGTAAAAAAACGGAGTCGAAGCGTAATTCCGTTTCCATGGAATTCCCCTGCTTACACAGGCCAAAACAATCTACAAGAACAATATATGAGGAATGTTGAAACCTATTACACCGGCTCTGATGCTCGTCGTATGTGACAGGGCTTTGCAGACGATAACAGATTATAAAGGGAAACCCAGCCGTGAGATGCCCATTGATGTAGAACCCCCCCCCCCCCCCTTTTATACTCGTGTTGAGGAATACAACAGGAAGTAAGGGGGCGCTGAGGGTACTGAGCCCTCAACACGGGGGGACCCTCAGGGGTGCATTTGCTTAGTCCCTTCCTGTACTCCCCTTCTCACCCATGACCGCGTAGCCACGCACTTCAACACCATCATCAAGTTTGCAAACGACAAAGCGGTGGTAGGCCTGATCACAGACAGCGATGAGAAGGCCAGAGACTTGGCAGTGTGTTGGAAGGACAACAACCTCTCCCTCAACGTCAGTAAACTATCATGGATTATAGGAGAAAGAGGGGAGAGCATGCCCCCATCCACATCGACAGGTCTTTAGTGGAGCGGGTCGAGAGCTTCAAGTTCTTTGGCGTCTACACCACTAAGGACATGGTCCACACACACCAACACAGTCGTGAAGGGGGCACGACAGCACCTCTTGCCCCTCTGAAAGATTAAAATATATGGCATGGGGCCTAGGATCCACAAAAAGTTATACAGCTGCACCATCGAGAGCATCTTGACTTGCTGAATTACTTGGTATGGCAAATGCACCGCCCTCGACCTCAAGATGCTACAGAGGGTGGTGCGAACAGCCCAGTACATCACTGGGGCCGAGCTCCCTGACATCCAGGACCTCAATACCAGGCGGTGTCAGAGGAAGGCCAGAAAAATTGCCAAAGACTCCAGGCATCCAAGCCATAGACTGTTCACTCTGTTACCGTCTGGCATGGGCTCTCGGAGACAGCTTCTACCCCCAACCATAAGACTGCTGAATAGTTCATTCAAATGTTACCCGGACTATGTGTGTGTGTGTTGTATTATCATGTGAGTTTCTTGCAGAAAAATAAGTTGTTTGACAATACAAATATAATAGGCTATTTGGAGTCACTGCCGGGCATTTAAATTGATGATAAGTCTATTTAAAACGTGAATTCGAGCTCAATTTGTTTACCACAATGGCCCATGGCATGGTAATAAATGTGGGACTTAATTTAACTTTAGGTAATGGAAGCAATACTAAATAATTATTTGCACACATCGCAGACCCTGCTCTCTAAACATAGGCTAAGGGGAATCCACATGCACAACGCATGTGGATACATACCAGATCAACGGTTATCGTTGGATACTTTGTATCCTTTAGGCCTCTGCAATAATGTTTCCCGTTACATTGTAACCGATTGAACGTTAACCCACCAGTCAACCACATTTGGTGGTCAACAAAAAAAAGGGGGCAGAAGAGGGAAACAGTTACACCGCGAACAGTGTCCAGCTGAATACAGCAACGTATAATATTCAAAACACTACTGTCACACTGCCCAGTCAATTTATGCTCATTTTGAATCACACATAGTTAATACAGTCTGTTGATCAATTTGGCACTTGTTTAAAGAGAGAATCCGTCTTACCTTGCCTATCCAGGCCATCCTAAACATATATTCAGACAATGGTTCTGTCTCGGCTGGAGCTGTTGGGTTTCGTGACGAGACGAAAAACAGTTCTGCCGTTTGTTGTTGTTGTTGTTGTTTTATGTGCGGTTTATTGATGCGCGAGACAAACCCATATTCGGTTGTTTATCAAACGAAGATCATTTCTCCCACATAAATATTGTAGCGTACCGTTATTCGAGTTATCTCGGCATTCTCCATGGAACCTGGTGTTGGATTGACGTGTGCTGCTACTGGCTGATAGACGCGACCGCACCGCCTCCTGGTGATCACGTGACCCTCTGGTGTCTGATTCTGATTCTTGATTCCTTCACGCAGGGAGAACATCGAGACAGCCGCAGCCCGGTGTAGCGGTCTGCTGTGCTGCATATAAGATCATAAAAAGAGAACAGGATGGACAAGCTTTGAACTTCAACTGAAGGTGTTTTCTTATGAGACCGAGAAAACCACAAAGCATTCGTTTAATAGGGTTTTATCTGCAGTTTGGGGGGGGGGGGGGGGTTATTGCCCAAATTACTTCTGAATCACATCACACAGGCTGTGTAGCATTAAAATAATAATAATAATAATAATTTGGTGGGTGCTTGTAATTGTCCTATTTCACATATGTACAAGTGTGTATCAATACGCATGTGTGAGTTGGAAACATGTTTGTTTTTTGCATATCCCAACTCTACCCTCAGAGAGTAGGGTCACAGCCAGGGTCTACCATTATCCTCAGAGAGTAGGGTCACAGCCAGGGTCTACCATTACCCTCAGAGAGTAGGGTCACAGCCAGGGTCTACCATTACTCTCAGAGAGTAGGGTCACAGCCAGGGTCTGCCATTACTCTCAGAGAGTAGGGTCACAGCCAGGGTCTACCATTATCCTCAGAGAGTAGGGTCACAGCCAGGGTCTACCATTATCCTCAGAGAGTAGGGTCACAGCCAGGGTCTACCATTACTCTCAGAGAGTAGGGTCACAGCCAGGGTCTGCCATTACTCTCAGAGAGTAGGGTCACAGCCAGGGTCTACCATTACCCTCAGAGAATAGGGTCACAGCCAGGGTCTGCAATTACTCTCAGAGAGTAGGGTCACAGCCAGGGTCTGCAATTACTCTCAGAGAGTAGGGTCACAGCCAGGGTCTACCATTACCCTCAGAGAGTAGGGTCACAGCCAGGGTCTGCAATTACTCTCAGAGAGTAGGGTCACAGCCAGGGTCTACCATTACTCTCAGAGAGTAGGGTCACAGCCAGGGTCTACCATTACCCTCAGAGAGTAGGGTCACAGCCAGGGTCTGCCATTACCCTCAGAGAGTAGGGTCACAGCCAGGGTCTACCATTACCCTCAGAGAGTAGGGTCACAGCCAGGGTCTGCCATTACCCTCAGAGAGTAGGGTCACAGCCAGCGTCTGCCATTACTCTCAGAGAGTAGGGTCACAGCCAGGGTCTGCCATTACTCTCAGAGAGTAGGGTCACAGCCAGGGTCTACCATTACCCTCAGAGAGTAGGGTCACAGCCAGGGTCTACCATTGACCTCAGAGAGTAGGGTCACAGCCAGGGTCTACCATTACTCTCAGAGAGTAGGGTCACAGCCAGGGTCTACCATTACCCTCAGAGAGTAGGGTCACAGCCAGGGTCTACCATTACTCTCAGAGAGTAGGGTCACAGCCAGGGTCTACCATTACCCTCAGAGAGTAGGGTCACAGCCAGGGTCTACCATTACTCTCAGAGAGTAGGGTCACAGCCAGGGTCTACCATTACCCTCAGAGAGTAGGGTCACAGCCAGGGTCTACCATTACTCTCAGAGAGTAGGGACACAGCCAGGGTCTACCATTACCCTCAGAGAGTAGGGTCACAGCCAGGGTCTACCATTACTCTCAGAGAGTAGGGTCACAGCCAGGGTCTACCATTACCCTCAGAGAGTAGGGTCACAGCCAGGGTCTACCATTACCCTCAGAGAGTAGGGTCACAGCCAGGGTCTACCATTACTCTCAGAGAGTAGGGTCACAGCCAGGGTCTACCATTACCCTCAGAGAGTAGGGTCACAGCCAGGGTCTACCATTACCCTCAGAGAGTAGGGTCACAGCCAGGGTCTACCATTACCCTCAGAGAGTAGGGTCACAGCCAGGGTCTACCATTACTCTCAGAGGGTAGGGTCACAGCCAGGGTCTACCATTACCCTCAGAGAGTAGGGTCACAGCCAGGGTCTACCATTACTCTCAGAGAGTAGGGACACAGCCAGGGTCTACCATTACCCTCAGAGAGTAGGGTCACAGCCAGGGTCTACCATTACCCTCAGAGAGTAGGGTCACAGCCAGGGTCTACCATTACTCTCAGAGAGTAGGGTCACAGCCAGGGTCTACCATTACCCTCAGAGAGTAGGGTCACAGCCAGGGTCTACCATTACTCTCAGAGAGTAGGGTCACAGCCAGGGTCTACCATTACTCTCAGAGAGTAGGGTCACAGCCAGGGTCTACCATTACTCTCAGAGAGTAGGGTCACAGCCAGGGTCTACCATTACCCTCAGAGAGTAGGGTCACAGCCAGGGTCTGCCATTACCCTCAGAGAGTAGGGTCACAGCCAGGGTCTGCCATTACTCTCAGAGAGTAGGGTCACAGCCAGGGTCTACCATTACCCTCAGAGAGTAGGGTCACAGCCAGGGTCTACCATTACCCTCAGAGAGTAGGGTCACAGCCAGGGTCTACCATTACTCTCAGAGGGTAGGGTCACAGCCAGGGTCTACCATTACTCTCAGAGAGTAGGGTCACAGCCAGGGTCTACCATTACTCTCAGAGAGTAGGGTCACAGCCAGGTTCTACCATTACCCTCAGAGAGTAGGGTCACAGCCAGGGTCTGCCATTACCCTCAGAGAGTAGGGTCACAGCCAGGGTCTACCATTACTCTCAGAGAGTAGGGTCACAGCCAGGGTCTACCATTACCCTCAGAGAGTAGGGTCACAGCCAGGATCTGCCATTACCCTCAGAGAGTAGGGTCACAGCCAGGGTCTACCATTACCCTCAGAGAGTAGGGTCACAGCCAGGGTCTGCCATTACCCTCAGAGAGTAGGGTCACAGCCAGGGTCTGCCATTACTCTCAGAGAGTAGGGTCACAGCCAGGGTCTGTCATTACTCTCAGAGAGTAGGGTCACAGCCAGGGTCTACCATTACCCTCAGAGAGTAGGGTCACAGCCAGGGTCTACCATTACTCTCAGAGAGTAGCGTCACAGCCAGGGTCTACCATTACCCTCAGAGAGTAGGGTCACAGCCAGGGTCTGCCATTACTCTCAGAGAGTAGGGTCACAGCCAGGGTCTGCCATTACTCTCAGAGAGTAGGGTCACAGCCAGGGTCTGCCATTACTCTCAGAGAGTAGGGTCACAGCCAGGGTCTGCCATTACCCTCAGAGAGTAGGGTCACAGCCAGGGTCTGCCATTACTCTCAGAGAGTAGGGTCACAGCCAGGGTCTACCATTACTCTCAGAGAGTAGGGTCACAGCCAGGGTCTACCATTACCCTCAGAGAGTAGGGTCACAGCCAGGGTCTAACATTACCCTCAGAGAGTAGGGTCACAGCCAGGTTCTGCCATTACCCTCAGAGAGTAGAGTCACAGCCAGGGTCTGCCATTACTCTCAGAGAGTAGGTTCACAGCCAGGGTCTGCCATTACCCTCAGAGAGTAGGGTCACAGCCAGGGTCTACCATTACTCTCAGAGAGTAGGGTCACAGCCAGGGTCTACCATTACTCTCAGAGAGTAGGGTCACAGCCAGGGTCTACCATTACTCTCAGAGAGTAGGGTCACAGCCAGGGTCTGCCATTACCCTCAGAGAGTAGGGTCACAGCCAGGGTCTACCATTACTCTCAGAGAGTAGGGTCACAGCCAGGGTCTACCATTACCCTCAGAGAGTAGGGTCACAGCCAGGGTCTGCCATTACCCTCAGAGAGTAGGGTCACAGCCAGGGTCTACCATTACCCTCAGAGAGTAGGGTCACAGCCAGGGTCTGCCATTACCCTCAGAGAGTAGGGTCACAGCCAGGGTCTGCCATTACTCTCAGAGAGTAGGGTCACAGCCAGGGTATGCCATTACCCTCAGAGAGTAGGGTCACAGCCAGGGTCTGCCATTACTCTCAGAGAGTAGGGTCACAGCCAGGGTCTGCCATTACCCTCAGAGAGTAGGGTCACAGCCAGGGTCTGCTATTACCCTCAGAGAGTAGGGTCACAGCCAGGGTCTACCATTACCCTCAGAGAGTAGGGTCACAGCCAGGGTCTGCCATTACTCTCAGAGAGTAGTGTCACAGCCAGGGTCTGCCATTACTCTCAGAGAGTAGGGTCACAGCCAGGGTCTGCCATTACCCTCAGAGAGTAGGGTCACAGCCAGGGTCTGCCATTACTCTCAGAGAGTAGGGTCACAGCCAGGGTCTACCATTACTCTCAGAGAGTAGGGTCACAGCCAGGGTCTGCCATTACTCTCAGAGAGTAGGGTCACAGCCAGGGTCTACCATTACTCTCAGAGAGTAGGGTCACAGCCAGGGTCTACCATTACCCTCAGAGAGTAGGGTCACAGCCAGGGTCTACCATTACCCTCAGAGAGTAGGGTCACAGCCAGGGTCTACCATTACTCTCAGAGAGTAGGGTCACAGCCAGGGTCTACCATTACCCTCAGAGAGTAGGGTCACAGCCAGGGTCTACCATTACCCTCAGAGAGTAGGGTCACAGCCAGGGTCTACCATTACCCTCAGAGAGTAGGGTCACAGCCAGGGTCTACCATTACTCTCAGAGGGTAGGGTCACAGCCAGGGTCTACCATTACCCTCAGAGAGTAGGGTCACAGCCAGGGTCTACCATTACTCTCAGAGAGTAGGGTCACAGCCAGGGTCTACCATTACCCTCAGAGAGTAGGGTCACAGCCAGGGTCTACCATTACTCTCAGAGAGTAGGGTCACAGCCAGGGTCTACCATTACCCTCAGAGAGTAGGGTCACAGCCAGGGTCTACCATTACTCTCAGAGAGTAGGGTCACAGCCAGGGTCTACCATTACTCTCAGAGAGTAGGGTCACAGCCAGGGTCTACCATTACTCTCAGAGAGTAGGGTCACAGCCAGGGTCTACCATTACCCTCAGAGAGTAGGGTCACAGCCAGGGTCTGCCATTACCCTCAGAGAGTAGGGTCACAGCCAGGGTCTGCCATTACTCTCAGAGAGTAGGGTCACAGCCAGGGTCTACCATTACCCTCAGAGAGTAGGGTCACAGCCAGGGTCTACCATTACCCTCAGAGAGTAGGGTCACAGCCAGGGTCTACCATTACTCTCAGAGGGTAGGGTCACAGCCAGGGTCTACCATTACTCTCAGAGAGTAGGGTCACAGCCAGGGTCTACCATTACTCTCAGAGAGTAGGGTCACAGCCAGGTTCTACCATTACCCTCAGAGAGTAGGGTCACAGCCAGGGTCTGCCATTACCCTCAGAGAGTAGGGTCACAGCCAGGGTCTACCATTACTCTCAGAGAGTAGGGTCACAGCCAGGGTCTACCATTACCCTCAGAGAGTAGGGTCACAGCCAGGATCTGCCATTACCCTCAGAGAGTAGGGTCACAGCCAGGGTCTACCATTACCCTCAGAGAGTAGGGTCACAGCCAGGGTCTGCCATTACCCTCAGAGAGTAGGGTCACAGCCAGGGTCTGCCATTACTCTCAGAGAGTAGGGTCACAGCCAGGGTCTGCCATTACTCTCAGAGAGTAGGGTCACAGCCAGGGTCTACCATTACCCTCAGAGAGTAGGGTCACAGCCAGGGTCTACCATTACTCTCAGAGAGTAGGGTCACAGCCAGGGTCTACCATTACCCTCAGAGAGTAGGGTCACAGCCAGGGTCTGCCATTACTCTCAGAGAGTAGGGTCACAGCCAGGGTCTGCCATTACTCTCAGAGAGTAGGGTCACAGCCAGGGTCTGCCATTACTCTCAGAGAGTAGGGTCACAGCCAGGGTCTGCCATTACTCTCAGAGAGTAGGGTCACAGCCAGGGTCTGCCATTACCCTCAGAGAGTAGGGTCACAGCCAGGGTCTGCCATTACCCTCAGAGAGTAGGGTCACAGCCAGGGTCTACCATTACTCTCAGAGAGTAGGGTCACAGCCAGGGTCTGCCATTACTCTCAGAGAGTAGGGTCACAGCCAGGGTCTACCATTACTCTCAGAGAGTAGGGTCACAGCCAGGGTCTACCATTACCCTCAGAGAGTAGGGTCACAGCCAGGGTCTACCATTACCCTCAGAGAGTAGGGTCACAGCCAGGGTCTGCCATTACCCTCAGAGAGTAGGGTCACAGCCAGGGTCTGCCATTACTCTCAGAGAGTAGGGTCACAGCCAGGGTCTGCCATTACTCTCAGAGAGTAGGGTCACAGCCAGGGTCTGCCATTACTCTCAGAGAGTAGGGTCACAGCCAGGTTCTGCCATTACCCTCAGAGAGTAGAGTCACAGCCAGGGTCTGCCATTACTCTCAGAGAGTAGGTTCACAGCCAGGGTCTGCCATTACCCTCAGAGAGTAGGGTCACAGCCAGGGTCTACCATTACTCTCAGAGAGTAGGGTCACAGCCAGGGTCTACCATTACTCTCAGAGAGTAGGGTCACAGCCAGGGTCTACCATTACTCTCAGAGAGTAGGGTCACAGCCAGGGTCTGCCATTACCCTCAGAGAGTAGGGTCACAGCCAGGGTCTACCATTACTCTCAGAGAGTAGGGTCACAGCCAGGGTTTACCATTACCCTCAGAGAGTAGGGTCACAGCCAGGGTCTGCCATTACCCTCAGAGAGTAGGGTCACAGCCAGGGTCTACCATTACCCTCAGAGAGTAGGGTCACAGCCAGGGTCTGCCATTACCCTCAGAGAGTAGGGTCACAGCCAGGGTCTGCCATTACTCTCAGAGAGTAGGGTCACAGCCAGGGTATGCCATTACCCTCAGAGAGTAGGGTCACAGCCAGGGTCTGCCATTACTCTCAGAGAGTAGGGTCACAGCCAGGGTCTGCCATTACCCTCAGAGAGTAGGGTCACAGCCAGGGTCTGCTATTACCCTCAGAGAGTAGGGTCACAGCCAGGGTCTACCATTACCCTCAGAGAGTAGGGTCACAGCCAGGGTCTGCCATTACTCTCAGAGAGTAGTGTCACAGCCAGGGTCTGCCATTACTCTCAGAGAGTAGGGTCACAGCCAGGGTCTGCCATTACCCTCAGAGAGTAGGGTCACAGCCAGGGTCTGCCATTACTCTCAGAGAGTAGGGTCACAGCCAGGGTCTACCATTACTCTCAGAGAGTAGGGTCACAGCCAGGGTCTGCCATTACTCTCAGAGAGTAGGGTCACAGCCAGGGTCTACCATTACTCTCAGAGAGTAGGGTCACAGCCAGGGTCTACCATTACCCTCAGAGAGTAGGGTCACAGCTAGGGTCTGTCATTACCCTCAGAGAGTAGGGTCACAGCCAGGGTCTGCCATTACCCTCAGAGAGTAGGGTCACAGCCAGGGTCTGCCATTACTCTCAGAGAGTAGGGTCACAGCCAGGGTCTGCCATTACTCTCAGAGAGTAGGGTCACAGCCAGGGTCTGCCATTACTCTCAGAGAGTAGGGTCACAGCCAGGGTCTGCCATTACCCTCAGAGAGTAGGGTCACAGCCAGGGTCTACCATTACCCTCAGAGAGTAGGGTCACAGCCAGGGTCTACCATTACCCTCAGAGAGTAAGGTCAAAGCCAGGTTCTACCATTACCCTCAGAGAGTAGGGTCACAGCCAGGGTCTGCCATTACCCTCAGAGAGTAGGGTCACAGCCAGGGTCTACCATTACTCTCAGAGAGTAGGGTCACAGCCAGGGTCTACCATTACCCTCAGAGAGTAGGGTCACAGCCAGGGTCTGCCATTACTCTCAGAGAGTAGGGTCACAGCCAGGGTCTGCCATTACCCTCAGAGAGTAGGGAAACAGCCAGGGTCTACCATTACCCTCAGAGAGTAGGGTCACAGCCAGGGTCTACCATTACCCTCAGAGAGTAGGGTCACAGCCAGGGTCCACCATTACTCTCAGAGAGTAGGGTCACAGCCAGGGTCTACCATTACCCTCAGAGAGTAGGGTCACAGCCAGGGTCTGCCATTACCCTCAGAGAGTAGGGTCACACCCAGGGTCTACCATTACTCTCAGAGAGTAGGGTCACAGCCAGGGTCTACCATTACTCTCAGAGAGTAGGGTCACAGCCAGGGTCTACCATTACTCTCAGAGAGTAGGGTCACAGCCAGGGTCTACCATTACCCTCAGAGAGTAGGGTCACAGCCAGGGTCTGCCATTACCCTCAGAGAGTAGGGTCACAGCCAGGGTCTACCATTACCCTCAGAGAGTAGGGTCACAGCCAGGGTCTACCATTACCCTCAGAGAGTAGGGTCACAGCCAGGGTCTGCCATTACTCTCAGAGAGTAGGGTCACAGCCAGGGTCTGCCATTACCCTCAGAGAGTAGGGTCACAGCCAGGGTCTACCATTACTCTCAGAGAGTAGGGTCACAGCCAGGGTCTACCATTACTCTCAGAGAGTAGGGTCACAGCCAGGGTCTGCCATTAACCTCAGAGAGTAGGGTCACAGCCAGGGTCTACCATTACTCTCAGAGAGTAGGGTCACAGCCAGGGTCTACCATTACTCTCAGAGAGTAGGGTCACAGCCAAGGTCTGCCATTACTCTCAGAGAGTAGGGTCACAGCCAGGGTCTGCCATTACTCTCAGAGAGTAGGGTCACAGCCAGGGTCTACCATTACTCTCAGAGAGTAGGGTCACAGCCAGGGTCTAACATTACCCTCTGAGAGTAGGGTCACAGCCAGGGTCTGCCATTACTCTCAGAGAGTAGGGTCACAGCCAGGGTCTGCCATTACTCTCAGAGAGTAGGGTCACAGCCAGGGTCTGCCATTACCCTCAGAGAGTAGGGTCACAGCCAGGGTCTGCCATTACCCTCAGAGAGTAGGGTCACAGCCAGGGTCTACCATTACTCTCAGAGAGTAGGGTCACAACCAGGGTCTGCCATTACTCTCAGAGAGTAGTGTCACAGCCAGGGTCTACCATTACTCTCAGAGAGTAGGGTCACAGCCAGGGTCTGCCATTACCCTCAGAGAGTAGGGTCACAGCCAGGGTCTGCCATTACTCTCAGAGAGTAGGGTCACAGCCAGGGTCTGCCATTACTCTCAGAGAGTAGGGTCACAGCCAGGGTCTGCCATTACTCTCAGAGAGTAGGGTCACAGCCAGGGTCTGCCATTACCCTCAGAGAGTAGGGTCACAGCCAGGGTCTACCATTACCCTCAGAGAGTAGGGTCACAGCCAGGGTCTGCCATTACCCTCAGAGAGTAGGGTCACAGCCAGGGTCTGCCATTACTCTCAGAGAGTAGGGTCACAGCCAGGGTCTGCCATAACTCTCAGAGAGTAGGGTCACAGCCAGGGTCTACCATTACTCTCAGAGAGTAGGGTCACAGCCAGGGTCTAACATTACCCTCTGAGAGTAGGGTCACAGCCAGGGTCTGCCATTACTCTCAGAGAGTAGGGTCACAGCCAGGGTCTGCCATTACTCTCAGAGAGTAGGGTCACAGCCAGGGTCTGCCATTACCCTCAGAGAGTAGGGTCACAGCCAGGGTCTGCCATTACCCTCAGAGAGTAGGGTCACAGCCAGGGTCTACCATTACTCTCAGAGAGTAGGGTCACAACCAGGGTCTGCCATTACTCTCAGAGAGTAGGGTCACAGCCAGGGTCTACCATTACTCTCATAGAGTAGGGTCACAGCCAGGGTCTACCATTACCCTCAGAGAGTAGGGTCACAGCCAGGGTCTGCCATTACCCTCAGAGAGTAGGGTCACAGCCAGGGTCTGCCATTACTCTCAGTTAGTAGGGTCACAGCCAGGGTCTGCCATTACTCTCAGAGAGTAGGGTCACAGCCAGGGTCTGCCATTACTCTCAGAGAGTAGGGTCAAAGCCAGGGTCTGCCATTACCCTCAGAGAGTAGGGTCACAGCCAGGGTCTACCATTACTCTCAGAGAGTAGGGTCACAGCCAGGGTCTGCCATTACCCTCAGAGAGTAGGGAAACAGCCAGGGTCTACCATTACCCTCAGAGAGTAGGGTCACAGCCAGGGTCTGCCATTACTCTCAGAGAGTAGGGTCACAGCCAGGGTCTGCCATTACTCTCAGAGAGTAGGGTCACAGCCAGGGTCTGCCATTACCCTCAGAGAGTAGGGTCACAGCCAGGGTCTACCATTACTCTCAGAGAGTAGGGTCACAGCCAGGGTCTACCATTACTCTCAGAGAGTAGGGTCACAGCCAGGGTCTACCATTACTCTCAGAGAGTAGGGTCACAGCCAGGGTCTGCCATTACCCTCAGAGAGTAGGGTCACAGCCAGGGTCTACCATTACTCTCAGAGAGTAGGGTCACAGCCAGGGTCTACCATTACCCTCAGAGAGTAGGGTCACAGCCAGGGTCTACCATTACCCTCAGAGAGTAGGGTCACAGCCAGGGTCTGCCATTACCCTCAGAGAATAGGGTCACAGCCAGGGTCTGCCATTACTCTCAGAGAGTAGGGTCACAGCCAGGGTCTACCATTACCCTCAGAGAGTAGGGTCACAGCCAGGGTCTGCCATTACCCTCAGAGAGTAGGGTCACAGCCAGGGTCTACCATTACTCTCAGAGAGTAGGGTCACAGCCAGGGTCTACCATTACTCTCAGAGAGTAGGGTCACAGCCAGGGTCTACCATTACTCTCAGAGAGTAGGGTCACAGCCAGGGTCTACCATTACCCTCAGAGAGTAGGGTCACAGCCAGGGTCTGCCATTACCCTCAGAGAGTAGGGTCACAGCCAGGGTCTGCCATTACTCTCAGAGAGTAGGGTCACAGCCAGGGTCTACCATTACCCTCAGAGAGTAGGGTCACAGCCAGGGTCTACCATTACCCTCAGAGAGTAGGGTCACAGCCAGGGTCTACCATTACTCTCAGAGGGTAGGGTCACAGCCAGGGTCTACCATTACTCTCAGAGAGTAGGGTCACAGCCAGGGTCTACCATTACTCTCAGAGAGTAGGGTCACAGCCAGGTTCTACCATTACCCTCAGAGAGTAGGGTCACAGCCAGGGTCTGCCATTACCCTCAGAGAGTAGGGTCACAGCCAGGGTCTACCATTACTCTCAGAGAGTAGGGTCACAGCCAGGGTCTACCATTACCCTCAGAGAGTAGGGTCACAGCCAGGATCTGCCATTACCCTCAGAGAGTAGGGTCACAGCCAGGGTCTACCATTACCCTCAGAGAGTAGGGTCACAGCCAGGGTCTGCCATTACCCTCAGAGAGTAGGGTCACAGCCAGGGTCTGCCATTACTCTCAGAGAGTAGGGTCACAGCCAGGGTCTGCCATTACTCTCAGAGAGTAGGGTCACAGCCAGGGTCTACCATTACCCTCAGAGAGTAGGGTCACAGCCAGGGTCTACCATTACTCTCAGAGAGTAGGGTCACAGCCAGGGTCTACCATTACCCTCAGAGAGTAGGGTCACAGCCAGGGTCTGCCATTACTCTCAGAGAGTAGGGTCACAGCCAGGGTCTGCCATTACTCTCAGAGAGTAGGGTCACAGCCAGGGTCTGCCATTACTCTCAGAGAGTAGGGTCACAGCCAGGGTCTGCCATTACTCTCAGAGAGTAGGGTCACAGCCAGGGTCTGCCATTACCCTCAGAGAGTAGGGTCACAGCCAGGGTCTGCCATTACCCTCAGAGAGTAGGGTCACAGCCAGGGTCTACCATTACTCTCAGAGAGTAGGGTCACAGCCAGGGTCTGCCATTACTCTCAGAGAGTAGGGTCACAGCCAGGGTCTACCATTACTCTCAGAGAGTAGGGTCACAGCCAGGGTCTACCATTACCCTCAGAGAGTAGGGTCACAGCCAGGGTCTACCATTACCCTCAGAGAGTAGGGTCACAGCCAGGGTCTGCCATTACCCTCAGAGAGTAGGGTCACAGCCAGGGTCTGCCATTACTCTCAGAGAGTAGGGTCACAGCCAGGGTCTGCCATTACTCTCAGAGAGTAGGGTCACAGCCAGGGTCTGCCATTACTCTCAGAGAGTAGGGTCACAGCCAGGTTCTGCCATTACCCTCAGAGAGTAGAGTCACAGCCAGGGTCTGCCATTACTCTCAGAGAGTAGGTTCACAGCCAGGGTCTGCCATTACCCTCAGAGAGTAGGGTCACAGCCAGGGTCTACCATTACTCTCAGAGAGTAGGGTCACAGCCAGGGTCTACCATTACTCTCAGAGAGTAGGGTCACAGCCAGGGTCTACCATTACTCTCAGAGAGTAGGGTCACAGCCAGGGTCTGCCATTACCCTCAGAGAGTAGGGTCACAGCCAGGGTCTACCATTACTCTCAGAGAGTAGGGTCACAGCCAGGGTCTACCATTACCCTCAGAGAGTAGGGTCACAGCCAGGGTCTGCCATTACCCTCAGAGAGTAGGGTCACAGCCAGGGTCTACCATTACCCTCAGAGAGTAGGGTCACAGCCAGGGTATGCCATTACCCTCAGAGAGTAGGGTCACAGCCAGGGTCTGCCATTACTCTCAGAGAGTAGGGTCACAGCCAGGGTCTGCCATTACCCTCAGAGAGTAGGGTCACAGCCAGGGTCTGCTATTACCCTCAGAGAGTAGGGTCACAGCCAGGGTCTACCATTACCCTCAGAGAGTAGGGTCACAGCCAGGGTCTGCCATTACTCTCAGAGAGTAGTGTCACAGCCAGGGCCTGCCATTACTCTCAGAGAGTAGGGTCACAGCCAGGGTCTGCCATTACCCTCAGAGAGTAGGGTCACAGCCAGGGTCTGCCATTACTCTCAGAGAGTAGGGTAACAGCCAGGGTCTACCATTACTCTCAGAGAGTAGGGTCACAGCCAGGGTCTGCCATTACTCTCAGAGAGTAGGGTCACAGCCAGGGTCTACCATTACTCTCAGAGAGTAGGGTCACAGCCAGGGTCTACCATTACCCTCAGAGAGTAGGGTCACAGCTAGGGTCTGTCATTACCCTCAGAGAGTAGGGTCACAGCCAGGGTCTGCCATTACCCTCAGAGAGTAGGGTCACAGCCAGGGTCTGCCATTACTCTCAGAGAGTAGGGTCACAGCCAGGGTCTGCCATTACTCTCAGAGAGTAGGGTCACAGCCAGGGTCTGCCATTACTCTCAGAGAGTAGGGTCACAGCCAGGGTCTGCCATTACCCTCAGAGAGTAGGGTCACAGCCAGGGTCTACCATTACCCTCAGAGAGTAGGGTCACAGCCAGGGTCTACCATTACCCTCAGAGAGTAAGGTCAAAGCCAGGTTCTACCATTACCCTCAGAGAGTAGGGTCACAGCCAGGGTCTGCCATTACCCTCAGAGAGTAGGGTCACAGCCAGGGTCTACCATTACTCTCAGAGAGTAGGGTCACAGCCAGGGTCTACCATTACCCTCAGAGAGTAGGGTCACAGCCAGGGTCTGCCATTACTCTCAGAGAGTAGGGTCACAGCCAGGGTCTGCCATTACCCTCAGAGAGTAGGGAAACAGCCAGGGTCTACCATTACCCTCAGAGAGTAGGGTCACAGCCAGGGTCTACCATTACCCTCAGAGAGTAGGGTCACAGCCAGGGTCTACCATTACTCTCAGAGAGTAGGGTCACAGCCAGGGTCTACCATTACCCTCAGAGAGTAGGGTCACAGCCAGGGTCTGCCATTACCCTCAGAGAGTAGGGTCACACCCAGGGTCTACCATTACTCTCAGAGAGTAGGGTCACAGCCAGGGTCTACCATTACTCTCAGAGAGTAGGGTCACAGCCAGGGTCTACCATTACTCTCAGAGAGTAGGGTCACAGCCAGGGTCTACCATTACCCTCAGAGAGTAGGGTCACAGCCAGGGTCTGCCATTACCCTCAGAGAGTAGGGTCACAGCCAGGGTCTACCATTACTCTCAGAGAGTAGGGTCACAGCCAGGGTCTACCATTACCCTCAGAGAGTAGGGTCACAGCCAGGGTCTGCCATTACTCTCAGAGAGTAGGGTCACAGCCAGGGTCTGCCATTACCCTCAGAGAGTAGGGTCACAGCCAGGGTCTACCATTACTCTCAGAGAGTAGGGTCACAGCCAGGGTCTACCATTACTCTCAGAGAGTAGGGTCACAGCCAGGGTCTGCCATTAACCTCAGAGAGTAGCGTCACAGCCAGGGTCTACCATTACTCTCAGAGAGTAGGGTCACAGCCAGGGTCTACCATTACTCTCAGAGAGTAGGGTCACAGCCAAGGTCTGCCATTACTCTCAGAGAGTAGGGTCACAGCCAGGGTCTGCCATTACTCTCAGAGAGTAGGGTCACAGCCAGGGTCTACCATTACTCTCAGAGAGTAGGGTCACAGCCAGGGTCTAACATTACCCTCTGAGAGTAGGGTCACAGCCAGGGTCTGCCATTACTCTCAGTGAGTAGGGTCACAGCCAGGGTCTGCCATTACTCTCAGAGAGTAGGGTCACAGCCAGGGTCTGCCATTACCCTCAGAGAGTAGGGTCACAGCCAGGGTCTGCCATTACCCTCAGAGAGTAGGGTCACAGCCAGGGTCTACCATTACTCTCAGAGAGTAGGGTCACAACCAGGGTCTGCCATTACTCTCAGAGAGTAGTGTCACAGCCAGGGTCTACCATTACTCTCAGAGAGTAGGGTCACAGCCAGGGTCTGCCATTACCCTCAGAGAGTAGGGTCACAGCCAGGGTCTGCCATTACTCTCAGAGAGTAGGGTCACAGCCAGGGTCTGCCATTACTCTCAGAGAGTAGGGTCACAGCCAGGGTCTGCCATTACTCTCAGAGAGTAGGGTCACAGCCAGGGTCTGCCATTACCCTCAGAGAGTAGGGTCACAGCCAGGGTCTACCATTACCCTCAGAGAGTAGGGTCACAGCCAGGGTCTGCCATTACCCTCAGAGAGTAGGGTCACAGCCAGGGTCTGCCATTACTCTCAGAGAGTAGGGTCACAGCCAGGGTCTGCCATAACTCTCAGAGAGTAGGGTCACAGCCAGGGTCTACCATTACTCTCAGAGAGTAGGGTCACAGCCAGGGTCTAACATTACCCTCTGAGAGTAGGGTCACAGCCAGGGTCTGCCATTACTCTCAGAGAGTAGGGTCACAGCCAGGGTCTGCCATTACTCTCAGAGAGTAGGGTCACAGCCAGGGTCTGCCATTACCCTCAGAGAGTAGGGTCACAGCCAGGGTCTGCCATTACCCTCAGAGAGTAGGGTCACAGCCAGGGTCTACCATTACTCTCAGAGAGTAGGGTCACAACCAGGGTCTGCCATTACTCTCAGAGAGTAGGGTCACAGCCAGGGTCTACCATTACTCTCATAGAGTAGGGTCACAGCCAGGGTCTACCATTACCCTCAGAGAGTAGGGTCACAGCCAGGGTCTGCCATTACCCTCAGAGAGTAGGGTCACAGCCAGGGTCTGCCATTACTCTCAGTTAGTAGGGTCACAGCCAGGGTCTGCCATTACTCTCAGAGAGTAGGGTCACAGCCAGGGTCTGCCATTACTCTCAGAGAGTAGGGTCAAAGCCAGGGTCTGCCATTACCCTCAGAGAGTAGGGTCACAGCCAGGGTCTACCATTACTCTCAGAGAGTAGGGTCACAGCCAGGGTCTGCCATTACCCTCAGAGAGTAGGGAAACAGCCAGGGTCTACCATTACCCTCAGAGAGTAGGGTCACAGCCAGGGTCTGCCATTACTCTCAGAGAGTAGGGTCACAGCCAGGGTCTGCCATTACTCTCAGAGAGTAGGGTCACAGCCAGGGTCTGCCATTACCCTCAGAGAGTAGGGTCACAGCCAGGGTCTACCATTACTCTCAGAGAGTAGGGTCACAGCCAGGGTCTACCATTACTCTCAGAGAGTAGGGTCACAGCCAGGGTCTACCATTACTCTCAGAGAGTAGGGTCACAGCCAGGGTCTGCCATTACCCTCAGAGAGTAGGGTCACAGCCAGGGTCTACCATTACTCTCAGAGAGTAGGGTCACAGCCAGGGTCTACCATTACCCTCAGAGAGTAGGGTCACAGCCAGGGTCTACCATTACCCTCAGAGAGTAGGGTCACAGCCAGGGTCTGCCATTACCCTCAGAGAATAGGGTCACAGCCAGGGTCTGCCATTACTCTCAGAGAGTAGGGTCACAGCCAGGGTCTACCATTACCCTCAGAGAGTAGGGTCACAGCCAGGGTCTGCCATTACCCTCAGAGAGTAGGGTCACAGCCAGGGTCTACCATTACTCTCAGAGAGTAGGGTCACAGCCAGGGTCTACCATTACCCTCAGAGAGTAGGGTCACAGCCAGGGTCTGCCATTACCCTCAGAGAGTAGGGTCACAGCCAGGGTCTACCATTACCCTCAGAGAGTAGGGTCACAGCCAGGGTCTGCCATTACTCTCAGAGAGTAGGGTCACAGCCAGGGTATGCCATTACCCTCAGAGAGTAGGGTCACAGCCAGGGTCTGCCATTACTCTCAGAGAGTATGGTCACAGCCAGGGTCTGCCATTACCCTCAGAGAGTAGGGTCACAGCCAGGGTCTGCCATTACCCTCAGAGAGTAGGGTCACAGCCAGGGTCTACCATTACCCTCAGAGAGTAGGGTCACAGCCAGGGTCTGCCATTACTCTCAGAGAGTAGTGTCACAGCCAAGGTCTGCCATTACTCTCAGAGAGTAGGGTCACAGCCAGGGTCTGCCATTACCCTCAGAGAGTAGGGTCACAGCCAGGGTCTGCCATTACCCTCAGAGAGTAGGGTCACAGCCAGGGTCTGCCATTACCCTCAGAGAGTAGGGTCACAGCCAGGGTCTACCATTACTCTCAGAGAGTAGGGTCACAGCCAGGGTCTGCCATTACCCTCAGAGAGTAGGGTCACAGCCACGGTCTACCATTACCCTCAGAGAGTAGGGTCACAGCCAGGGTCTGCCATTACTCTCAGAGAGTAGGGTCACAGCCAGGGTCTGCCATTACTCTCAGAGAGTAGGGTCACAGCCAGGGTCTGCCATTACCCTCAGAGAGTAGGGTCACAGCCAGGGTCTGCCATTACCCTCAGAGAGTAGGGTCACAGCCAGGGTCTACCATTACTCTCAGAGAGTAGGGTCACAGCCAGGGTCTGCCATTACTCTCAGAGAGTAGGGTCACAGCCAGGGTCTGCCATTACTCTCAGAGAGTAGGGTCACAGCCAGGGTCTGCCATTACTCTCAGAGAGTAGGGTCACAGCCAGGGTCTGCCATTACTCTCAGAGAGTAGGGTCACAGCCAGGTTCTGCCATTACCCTCAGAGAGTAGAGTCACAGCCAGGGTCTGCCATTACTCTCAGAGAGTAGGGTCACAGCCAGGGTCTACCATTACTCTCAGAGAGTAGGGTCACAGCCAGGGTCTACCATTACTCTCAGAGAGTAGGGTCACAGCCAGGGTCTACCATTACTCTCAGAGAGTAGGGTCACAGCCAGGGTCTGCCATTACCCTCAGAGAGTAGGGTCACAGCCAGGGTCTACCATTACTCTCAGAGAGTAGGGTCACAGCCAGGGTCTACCATTACCCTCAGAGAGTAGGGTCACAGCCAGGGTCTGCCATTACCCTCAGAGAGTAGGGTCACAGCCAGGGTCTACCATTACCCTCAGAGAGTAGGGTCACAGCCAGGGTCTGCCATTACCCTCAGAGAGTAGGGTCACAGCCAGGGTCTGCCATTACTCTCAGAGAGTAGGGTCACAGCCAGGGTATGCCATTACCCTCAGAGAGTAGGGTCACAGCCAGGGTCTGCAATTACTCTCAGAGAGTATGGTCACAGCCAGGGTCTGCCATTACCCTCAGAGAGTAGGGTCACAGCCAGGGTCTGCCATTACCCTCAGAGAGTAGGGTCACAGCCAGGGTCTACCATTACCCTCAGAGAGTAGGGTCACAGCCAGGGTCTGCCATTACTCTCAGAGAGTAGTGTCACAGCCAAGGTCTGCCATTACTCTCAGAGAGTAGGGTCACAGCCAGGGTCTGCCATTACCCTCAGAGTGTAGGGTCACAGCCAGGGTCTGCCATTACCCTCAGAGAGTAGGGTCACAGCCAGGGTCTACCATTACTCTCAGAGAGTAGGGTCACAGCCAGGGTCTGCCATTACTCTCAGAGAGTAGGGTCACAGCCAGGGTCTACCATTACTCTCAGAGAGTAGGGTCACAGCCAGGGTCTACCATTACCCTCAGAGAGTAGGGTCACAGCCAGGGTCTGTCATTACCCTCAGAGAGTAGGGTCACAGCCAGGGTCTGCCATTACCCTCAGAGAGTAGGGTCACAGCCAGGGTTTGCCATTACTCTCAGAGAGTAGGGTCACAGCCAGGGTCTGCCATTACTCTCAGAGAGTAGGGTCACAGCCAGGGTCTGCCATTACTCTCAGAGAGTAGGGTCACAGCCAGGGTCTGCCATTATCCTCAGAGAGTAGGGTCACAGCCAGGGTCTACCATTACCCTCAGAGAGTAGGGTCACAGCCAGGGTCTACCATTACCCTCAGAGAGTAAGGTCAAAGCCAGGTTCTACCATTACCCTCAGAGAGTAGGGTCACAGCCAGGGTCTGCCATTACCCTCAGAGAGTAGGGTCACAGCCAGGGTCTACCATTACTCTCAGAGAGTAGGGTCACAGCCAGGGTCTACCATTAACCTCAGAGAGTAGGGTCACAGTTAGGGTCTGCCATTACTCTCAGAGAGTAGGGTCACAGCCAGGGTCTGCCATTACCCTCAGAGAGTAGGGAAACAGCCAGGGTCTACCATTACCCTCAGAGAGTAGGGTCACAGCCAGGGTCTACCATTACCCTCAGAGAGTAGGGTCACAGCCAGGGTCTACCATTACTCTCAGAGAGTAGGGTCACAGCCAGGGTCTACCATTACCCTCAGAGAGTAGGGTCACAGCCAGGGTCTGCCATTACCCTCAGAGAGTAGGGTCACACCCAGGGTCTACCATTACTCTCAGAGAGTAGGGTCACAGCCAGGGTCTACCATTACTCTCAGAGAGTAGGGTCACAGCCAGGGTCTACCATTACTCTCAGAGAGTAGGGTCACAGCCAGGGTCTACCATTACCCTCAGAGAGTAGGGTCACAGCCAGGGTCTGCCATTACCCTCAGAGAGTAGGGTCACAGCCAGGGTCTACCATTACTCTCAGAGAGTAGGGTCACAGCCAGGGTCTACCATTACCCTCAGAGAGTAGGGTCACAGCCAGGGTCTGCCATTACTCTCAGAGAGTAGGGTCACAGCCAGGGTCTGCCATTACTCTCAGAGAGTAGGGTCACAGCCAGGGTCTGCCATTACTCTCAGAGAGTAGGGTCACAGCCAGGGTCTGCCATTACCCTCAGAGAGTAGGGTCACAGCCAGGGTCTGCCATTACCCTCAGAGAGTAGGGTCACAGCCAGGGTCTACCATTACTCTCAGAGTGTAGGGTCACAGCCAGGGTCTGCCATTACTCTCAGAGAGTAGGGTCACAGCCAGGGTCTACCATTACTCTCAGAGAGTAGGGTCACAGCCAGGGTCTACCATTACTCTCAGAGAGTAGGGTCACAGCCAGGGTCTGCCATTACCCTCAGAGAGTAGGGTCACAGCCAGGGTCTGCCATTACTCTCAGAGAGTAGGGTCACAGCCAGGGTCTACCATTACTCTCAGAGAGTAGGGTCACAGCCAGGGTCTGCCATTACTCTCAGAGAGTAGGGTCACAGCCAGGGTCTGCCATTACTCTCAGAGAGTAGGGTCACAGCCAGGGTCTACCATTACTCTCAGAGAGTAGGGTCACAGCCAGGGTCTAACATTACCCTCTGAGAGTAGGGTCACAGCCAGGGTCTGCCATTACTCTCAGAGAGTAGGGTCACAGCCAGGGTCTGCCATTACTCTCAGAGAGTATGGTCACAGCCAGGGTCTGCCATTACTCTCAGAGAGTAGGGTCACAGCCAGGGTCTGCCATTACTCTCAGAGAGTAGGGTCACAGCCAGGGTCTGCCATTACCCTCAGAGAGTAGGGTCACAGCCAGGGTCTACCATTACCCTCAGAGAGTAGGGTCACAGCCAGGGTCTGCCATTACCCTCAGAGAGTAGGGTCACAGCCAGGGTCTGCCATTACTCTCAGAGAGTAGGGTCACAGCCAGGGTCTGCCATTACTCTCAGAGAGTAGGGTCACAGCCAGGGTCTACCATTACTCTCAGAGAGTAGGGTCACAGCCAGGGTCTAACATTACCCTCTGAGAGTAGGGTCACAGCCAGGGTCTGCCATTACTCTCAGAGAGTAGGGTCACAGCCAGGGTCTGCCATTACTCTCAGAGAGTAGAGTCACAGCCAGGGTCTGCCATTACCCTCAGAGAGTAGGGTCACAGCCAGGGTCTGCCATTACCCTCAGAGAGTAGGGTCACAGCCAGGGTCTACCATTACTCTCAGAGAGTAGGGTCACAACCAGGGTCTGCCATTACTCTCAGAGAGTAGGGTCACAGCCAGGGTCTACCATTACTCTCAGAGAGTAGGGTCACAGCCAGGGTCTACCATTACCCTCAGAGAGTAGGGTCACAGCCAGGGTCTGTCATTACCCTCAGAGAGTAGGGTCACAGCCAGGGTCTGTCATTACCCTCAGAGAGTAGGGTCACAGCCAGGGTCTGCCATTACTCTCAGAGAGTAGGGTCACAGCCAGGGTCTGCCATTACTCTCAGAGAGTAGGGTCAAAGCCAGGGTCTGCCATTACCCTCAGAGAGTAGGGTCACAGCCAGGGTCTACCATTACTCTCAGAGAGTAGGGTCACAGCCAAGGTCTACCATTACCCTCAGAGAGTAGGGTCACAGTCAGGGTCTACCATTACCCTCAGAGAGTAGGGTCACAGCCAGGGTCTACCATTACTCTCAGAGAGTAGGGTCACAGCCAGGGTCTGCCATTACCCTCAGAGAGTAGGGTCACAGCCAGGGTCTACCATTACCCTCAGAGAGTAGGGTCACAGCCAGGGTCTACCATTACCCTCAGAGAGTAGGGTCAAAGCCAGGGTCTACCATTACCCTCAGAGAGTAGGGTCACAGCCAGGGTCTGCCATTACCCTCAGAGAGTAGGGTCACAGCCAGGGTCTACCATTACTCTCAGAGAGTAGGGTCAGAGCCAGGGTCTACCATTACCCTCAGAGAGTAGGGTCACAGCCAGGGTCTGCCATTACTCTCAGAGAGTAGGGTCACAGCCAGGGTCTGCCATTACCCTCAGAGAGTAGGGAAACAGCCAGGGTCAACCATTACCCTCAGAGAGTAGGGTCACAGCCAGGGTCTACCATTACCCTCAGAGAGTAGGGTCACAGCCAGGGTCTACCATGACTCTCAGAGAGTAGGGTCACAGCCAGGGTCTACCATTACCCTCAGAGAGTAGGGTCACAGCCAGGGTCTGCCATTACCCTCAGAGAGTAGGGTCACAGCCAGGGTCTACCATTACCCTCAGAGAGTAGGGTCACAGCCAGGGTCTGCCATTACTCTCAGAGAGTAGGGTCACAGCCAGGGTCTGCCATTACCCTCAGAGAGTAGGGTCACAGCCAGGGTCTGCCATTACCCTCAGAGAGTAGGGTCACAGCCAGGGTCTACCATTACTCTCAGAGAGTAGGGTCACAGCCAGGGTCTGCCATTACTCTCAGAGAGTAGGGTCACAGCCAGCGTCTACCATTACTCTCAGAGAGTAGGGTCACAGCCAGGGTCTACCATTACTCTCAGAGAGTAGGGTCACAGCCAGGGTCTGCCATTACCCTCAGAGAGTAGGGTCACAGCCAGGGTCTACCATTACTCTCAGAGAGTAGGGTCACAGCCAGGGTCTGCCATTACTCTCAGAGAGTAGGGTCACAGCCAGGGTCTGCCATTACTCTCAGAGAGTAGGGTCACAGCCAGGGTCTACCATTACCCTCAGAGAGTAGGGTCACAGCCAGGGTCTGCCATTACTCTCAGAGAGTAGGGTCACAGCCAGGGTCTGCCATTACCCTCAGAGAGTAGGGTCACAGCCAGGGTCTGCCATTACCCTCAGAGAGTAGGGTCACAGCCAGGGTCTGCCATTACCCTCAGAGAGTAGGGTCACAGCCAGGGTCTGCCATTACTCTCAGAGAGTAGGGTCACAGCCAGGGTCTGCCATTACTCTCAGAGAGTAGGGTCACAGCCAGGGTCTGCCATTACTCTCAGAGAGTAGGGTCACAGCCAGGGTCTGCCATTACTCTCAGAGAGTAGGGTCACAGCCAGGGTCTACCATTACCCTCAGAGAGTAGGGTCACAGCCAGGGTCTGCCATTACTCTCAGAGAGTAGGGTCACAGCCAGGGTCTGCCATTACCCTCAGAGAGTAGGGTCACAGCCAGGGTCTGCCATTACCCTCAGAGAGTAGTGTCACAGCCAGGGTCTACCATTACTCTCAGAGAGTAGGGTCACAGCCAGGGTCTGCCATTACTCTCAGAGAGTAGGGTCACAGCCGGGGTCTACCATTACTCTCAGAGAGTAGGGTCACAGCCAGGGTCTACCATTACTCTCAGAGAGTAGGGTCACAGCCAGGGTCTGCCATTACCCTCAGAGAGTAGGGTCACATCCAGGGTCTGCCATTACTCTCAGAGAGTAGGGTCACAGCCAGGGTCTGCCATTACTCTCAGAGAGTAGGGTCACAGCCAGGGTCTGCCATTACCCTCAGAGAGTAGGGTCACAGCCAGGGTCTGCCATTACCCTCAGAGAGTAGTGTCACAGCCAGGGTCTACCATTACTCTCAGAGAGTAGGGTCACAGCCAGGGTCTGCCATTACCCTCAGAGAGTAGGGTCACAGCCAGGGTCTACCATTACCCTCAGAGAGTAGGGTCACAGCCAGGGTCTACCATTACCCTCAGAGAGTAGGGTCAAAGCCAGGGTCTACCATTACCCTCAGAGAGTAGGGTCACAGCCAGGGTCTGCCATTACCCTCAGAGAGTAGGGTCACAGCCAGGGTCTACCATTACTCTCAGAGAGTAGGGTCAGAGCCAGGGTCTACCATTACCCTCAGAGAGTAGGGTCACAGCCAGGGTCTGCCATTACTCTCAGAGAGTAGGGTCACAGCCAGGGTCTGCCATTACCCTCAGAGAGTAGGGAAACAGCCAGGGTCAACCATTACCCTCAGAGAGTAGGGTCACAGCCAGGGTCTACCATTACCCTCAGAGAGTAGGGTCACAGCCAGGGTCTACCATGACTCTCAGAGAGTAGGGTCACAGCCAGGGTCTACCATTACCCTCAGAGAGTAGGGTCACAGCCAGGGTCTGCCATTACCCTCAGAGAGTAGGGTCACAGCCAGGGTCTACCATTACCCTCAGAGAGTAGGGTCACAGCCAGGGTCTGCCATTACTCTCAGAGAGTAGGGTCACAGCCAGGGTCTGCCATTACCCTCAGAGAGTAGGGTCACAGCCAGGGTCTGCCATTACCCTCAGAGAGTAGGGTCACAGCCAGGGTCTACCATTACTCTCAGAGAGTAGGGTCACAGCCAGGGTCTGCCATTACTCTCAGAGAGTAGGGTCACAGCCAGCGTCTACCATTACTCTCAGAGAGTAGGGTCACAGCCAGGGTCTACCATTACTCTCAGAGAGTAGGGTCACAGCCAGGGTCTGCCATTACCCTCAGAGAGTAGGGTCACAGCCAGGGTCTACCATTACTCTCAGAGAGTAGGGTCACAGCCAGGGTCTGCCATTACTCTCAGAGAGTAGGGTCACAGCCAGGGTCTGCCATTACTCTCAGAGAGTAGGGTCACAGCCAGGGTCTACCATTACCCTCAGAGAGTAGGGTCACAGCCAGGGTCTGCCATTACTCTCAGAGAGTAGGGTCACAGCCAGGGTCTGCCATTACCCTCAGAGAGTAGGGTCACAGCCAGGGTCTGCCATTACCCTCAGAGAGTAGGGTCACAGCCAGGGTCTGCCATTACCCTCAGAGAGTAGGGTCACAGCCAGGGTCTGCCATTACTCTCAGAGAGTAGGGTCACAGCCAGGGTCTGCCATTACTCTCAGAGAGTAGGGTCACAGCCAGGGTCTGCCATTACTCTCAGAGAGTAGGGTCACAGCCAGGGTCTGCCATTACTCTCAGAGAGTAGGGTCACAGCCAGGGTCTACCATTACCCTCAGAGAGTAGGGTCACAGCCAGGGTCTGCCATTACTCTCAGAGAGTAGGGTCACAGCCAGGGTCTGCCATTACCCTCAGAGAGTAGGGTCACAGCCAGGGTCTGCCATTACCCTCAGAGAGTAGTGTCACAGCCAGGGTCTACCATTACTCTCAGAGAGTAGGGTCACAGCCAGGGTCTGCCATTACTCTCAGAGAGTAGGGTCACAGCCGGGGTCTACCATTACTCTCAGAGAGTAGGGTCACAGCCAGGGTCTACCATTACTCTCAGAGAGTAGGGTCACAGCCAGGGTCTGCCATTACCCTCAGAGAGTAGGGTCACAGCCAGGGTCTACCATTACTCTCAGAGAGTAGGGTCACAGCCAGGGTCTGCCATTACTCTCAGAGAGTAGGGTCACAGCCGGGGTCTACCATTACTCTCAGAGAGTAGGGTCACAGCCAGGGTCTACCATTACTCTCAGAGAGTAGGGTCACAGCCAGGGTCTGCCATTACCCTCAGAGAGTAGGGTCACAGCCAGGGTCTACCATTACTCTCAGAGAGTAGGGTCACAGCCAGGGTCTGCCATTACTCTCAGAGAGTAGGGTCACAGCCAGGGTCTACCATTACTCTCAGAGAGTAGGGTCACAGCCAGGGTCTGCCATTACCCTCAGAGAGTAGGGTCACAGCCAGGGTCTGCCATTACTCTCAGAGAGTAGGGTCACAGCCAGGGTCTACCATTACCCTCAGAGAGTAGGGTCACAGCCAGATCTGCCATTACTCTCAGAGGGTAGGGTCACAGACAGGGTCTACCATTACCCTCAGAGAGTAGGGTCACAGCCAGGGTCTGCCATTACTCTCAGAGAGTAGGGTCACAGCCAGGGTCTGCCATTACCCTCAGAGAGTAGGGTCACAGCCAGGGTCTGCCATTACTCTCAGAGAGTAGGGTCACAGCCAGGGTCTGCCATTACCCTCAGAGAGTAGGGTCACAGCCAGGGTCTGCCATTACCCTCAGAGAGTAGGGTCACAGCCAGGGTCTACCATTACTCTCAGAGAGTAGGGTCACAGCCAGGGTCTGCCATTACTCTCAGAGAGTAGGGTCACAGCCAGGGTCTGCCATTACTCTCAGAGAGTAGGGTCACAGCCAGGGTCTGCCATTACTCTCAGAGAGTAGGGTCACAGCCAGGGTCTGCCATTACTCTCAGAGAGTAGGGTCACAGCCAGGGTCTGCCATTACCCTCAGAGAGTAGGGTCACAGCCAGGGTCTACCATTACTCCCAGAGAGTAGGGTCACAGCCAGGGTCTGCCATTACTCTCAGAGAGTAGGGTCACAGCCAGGGTCTGCCATTACTCTCAGAGAGTAGGGTCACAGCCAGGGTCTACCATTACCCTCAGAGAGTAGGGTCACAGCCAGGGTCTGCCATTACCCTCAGAGAATAGGGTCACAGCCAGGGTCTGCCATTACTCTCAGAGAGTAGGGTCACAGCCAGGGTCTGCCATTACTCTCAGAGAGTAGGGTCACAGCCAGGGTCTGCCATTACTCTCAGAGAGTAGGGTCACAGCCAGGGTCTGCCATTACCCTCAGAGAGTAGGGTCACAGCCAGGGTCTGCCATTACCCTCAGAGAGTAGGGTCACAGCCAGGGTCTGCCATTACCCTCAGAGAGTAGGGTCACAGCCAGGGTCTGCCATTACTCTCAGAGAGTAGGGTCACAGCCAGGGTCTGCCATTACTCTCAGAGAGTAGGGTCACAGCCAGGGTCTGCCATTACTCTCAGAGAGTAGGGTCACAGCCAGGGTCTACCATTACCCTCAGAGAGTAGGGTCACAGCCAGGGTCTGCCATTACTCTCAGAGAGTAGGGTCACAGCCAGGGTCTGCCATTACCCTCAGAGAGTAGGGTCACAGCCAGGGTCTGCCATTACCCTCAGAGAGTAGGGTCACAGCCAGGGTCTACCATTACTCTCAGAGAGTAGGGTCACAGCCAGGGTCTGCCATTACTCTCAGAGAGTAGGGTCACAGCCGGGGTCTACCATTACTCTCAGAGAGTAGGGTCACAGCCAGGGTCTACCATTACTCTCAGAGAGTAGGGTCACAGCCAGGGTCTGCCATTACCCTCAGAGAGTAGGGTCACAGCCAGGGTCTACCATTACTCTCAGAGAGTGGGGTCACAGCCAGGGTCTGCCATTACTCTCAGAGAGTAGGGTCACAGCCAGGGTCTACCATTACCCTCAGAGAGTAGGGTCACAGCCAGGGTCTGCCATTACCCTCAGAGAGTAGGGTCACAGCCAGGGTCTGCCATTACTCTCAGAGAGTAGGGTCACAGCCAGGGTCTACCATTACCCTCAGAGAGTAGGGTCACAGCCAGGTCTGCCATTACTCTCAGAGGGTAGGGTCACAGCCAGGGTCTACCATTACCCTCAGAGAGTAGGGTCACAGCCAGGGTCTGCCATTACTCTCAGAGAGTAGGGTCACAGCCAGGGTCTGCCATTACCCTCAGAGAGTAGGGTCACAGCCAGGGTCTGCCATTACTCTCAGAGAGTAGGGTCACAGCCAGGGTCTGCCATTACCCTCAGAGAGTAGGGTCAAAGCCAGGGTCTGCCATTACCCTCAGAGAGTAGGGTCACAGCCAGGGTCTACCATTACTCTCAGAGAGTAGGGTCACAGCCAGGGTCTGCCATTACTCTCAGATAGTAGGGTCACAGCCAGGGTCTGCCATTACTCTCAGAGAGTAGGGTCACAGCCAGGGTCTACCATTACCCTCAGAGAGTAGGGTCACAGCCAGGGTCTGCCATTACCCTCAGAGAATAGGGTCACAGCCAGGGTCTGCCATTACTCTCAGAGAGAGAGTAGGGTCACAGCCAGGGTCTGCCATTACTCTCAGAGAGTAGGGTCACAGCCAGGGTCTGCCATTACTCTCAGAGAGTAGGGTCACAGCCAGGGTCTGCCATTACTCTCAGAGAGTAGGGTCACAGCCAGGGTCTGCCATTACTCTCAGAGAGTAGGGTCACAGCCAGGGTCTACCATTAGTCTCAGAGAATAGGGTCACAGCCAGGGTCTGCCATTACTCTCAGAGAGTAGGGTCACAGCCAGGGTCTGCCATTACTCTCAGAGAGTAGGGTCACAGCCAGGGTCTGCCATTACTCTCAGAGAGTAGGGTCACAGCCAGGGTCTACCATTACCCTCAGAGAGTAGGGTCACAGCCAGGGTCTGCCATTACTCTCAGAGAGTAGGGTCACAGCCAGGGTCTGCCATTAGTCTCAGAGAGTAGGGTCACAGCCAGGGTCTGCCATTACCCTCAGAGAGTAGGGTCACAGCCAGGGTCTACCATTACTCTCAGAGAGTAGGGTCACAGCCAGGGTCTGCCATTACTCTCAGAGAGTAGGGTCACAGCCGGGGTCTACCATTACTCTCAGAGAGTAGGGTCACAGCCAGGGTCTACCATTACTCTCAGAGAGTAGGGTCACAGCCAGGGTCTGCCATTACCCTCAGAGAGTAGGGTCACAGCCAGGGTCTACCATTACTCCCAGAGAGTAGGGTCACAGCCAGGGTCTGCCATTACTCTCAGAAAGTAGGGTCACAGCCAGGGTCTGCCATTACTCTCAGAGAGTAGGTTCACAGCCAGGGTCTACCATTACCCTCAGAGAGTAGGGTCACAGCCAGGGTCTGCCATTACCCTCAGAGAATAGGGTCACAGCCAGGGTCTGCCATTACTCTCAGAGAGTAGGGTCACAGCCAGGGTCTGCCATTACTCTCAGAGAGTAGGGTCACAGCCAGGGTCTGCCATTACTCTCAGAGAGTAGGGTCACAGCCAGGGTCTGCCATTACTCTCAGAGAGTAGGGTCACAGCCAGGGTCTGCCATTACTCTCAGAGAGTAGGGTCACAGCCAGGGTCTACCATTACCCTCAGAGAGTAGGGTCACAGCCAGGGTCTGCCATTACTCTCAGAGAGTAGGGTCACAGCCAGGGTCTGCCATTACCCTCAGAGAGTAGGGTCACAGCCAGGGTCTGCCATTACCCTCAGAGAGTAGGGTCACAGCCAGGGTCTACCATTACTCTCAGAGAGTAGGGTCACAGCCAGGGTCTGCCATTACTCTCAGAGAGTAGGGTCACAGCCGGGGTCTACCATTACTCTCAGAGAGTAGGGTCACAGCCAGGGTCTACCATTACTCTCAGAGAGTAGGGTCACAGCCAGGGTCTGCCATTACCCTCAGAGAGTAGGGTCACAGCCAGGGTCTACCATTACTCTCAGAGAGTAGGGTCACAGCCAGGGTCTGCCATTACTCTCAGAGAGTAGGGTCACAGCCAGGGTCTGCCATTACTCTCAGAGAGTAGGGTCACAGCCAGGGTCTACCATTACCCTCAGAGAGTAGGGTCACAGCCAGGGTCTGCCATTACCCTCAGAGAATAGGGTCACAGCCAGGGTCTGCCATTACTCTCAGAGAGTAGGGTCACAGCCAGGGTCTGCCATTACTCTCAGAGAGTAGGGTCACAGCCAGGGTCTGCCATTACTCTCAGAGAGTAGGGTCACAGCCAGGGTCTGCCATTACTCTCAGAGAGTAGGGTCACAGCCAGGGTCTGCCATTACTCTCAGAGAGTAGGGTCACAGCCAGGGTCTACCATTACCCTCAGAGAGTAGGGTCACAGCCAGGGTCTACCATTACCCTCAGAGAGTAGGGTCACAGCCAGGGTCTGCCATTACTCTCAGAGAGTAGGGTCACAGCCAGGGTCTGCCATTACCCTCAGAGAGTAGGGTCAAAGCCAGGGTCTGCCATTACCCTCAGAGAGTAGGGTCACAGCCAGGGTCTACCATTACTCTCAGAGAGTAGGGTCACAGCCAGGGTCTGCCATTACTCTCAGAGAGTAGGGTCACAGCCAGGGTCTGCCATTACTCTCAGAGAGTAGGGTCACAGCCAGGGTCTGCCATTACCCTCAGAGAATAGGGTCACAGCCAGGGTCTGCCATTACTCTCAGAGAGAGAGTAGGGTCACAGCCAGGGTCTGCCATTACTCTCAGAGAGTAGGGTCACAGCCAGGGTCTGCCATTACTCTCAGAGAGTAGGGTCACAGCCAGGGTCTGCCATTACTCTCAGAGAGTAGGGTCACAGCCAGGGTCTGCCATTACTCTCAGAGAGTAGGGTCACAGCCAGGGTCTACCATTAGTCTCAGAGAATAGGGTCACAGCCAGGGTCTGCCATTACTCTCAGAGAGTAGGGTCACAGCCAGGGTCTGCCATTACTCTCAGAGAGTAGGGTCACAGCCAGGGTCTGCCATTACTCTCAGAGAGTAGGGTCACAGCCAGGGTCTACCATTACCCTCAGAGAGTAGGGTCACAGCCAGGGTCTGCCATTACTCTCAGAGAGTAGGGTCACAGCCAGGGTCTGCCATTAGTCTCAGAGAGTAGGGTCACAGCCAGGGTCTGCCATTACCCTCAGAGAGTAGGGTCACAGCCAGGGTCTACCATTACTCTCAGAGAGTAGGGTCACAGCCAGGGTCTGCCATTACTCTCAGAGAGTAGGGTCACAGCCGGGGTCTACCATTACTCTCAGAGAGTAGGGTCACAGCCAGGGTCTACCATTACTCTCAGAGAGTAGGGTCACAGCCAGGGTCTGCCATTACCCTCAGAGAGTAGGGTCACAGCCAGGGTCTACCATTACTCCCAGAGAGTAGGGTCACAGCCAGGGTCTGCCATTACTCTCAGAAAGTAGGGTCACAGCCAGGGTCTGCCATTACTCTCAGAGAGTAGGTTCACAGCCAGGGTCTACCATTACCCTCAGAGAGTAGGGTCACAGCCAGGGTCTGCCATTACCCTCAGAGAATAGGGTCACAGCCAGGGTCTGCCATTACTCTCAGAGAGTAGGGTCACAGCCAGGGTCTGCCATTACTCTCAGAGAGTAGGGTCACAGCCAGGGTCTGCCATTACTCTCAGAGAGTAGGGTCACAGCCAGGGTCTGCCATTACTCTCAGAGAGTAGGGTCACAGCCAGGGTCTGCCATTACTCTCAGAGAGTAGGGTCACAGCCAGGGTCTACCATTACCCTCAGAGAGTAGGGTCACAGCCAGGGTCTGCCATTACTCTCAGAGAGTAGGGTCACAGCCAGGGTCTGCCATTACCCTCAGAGAGTAGGGTCACAGCCAGGGTCTGCCATTACCCTCAGAGAGTAGGGTCACAGCCAGGGTCTACCATTACTCTCAGAGAGTAGGGTCACAGCCAGGGTCTGCCATTACTCTCAGAGAGTAGGGTCACAGCCGGGGTCTACCATTACTCTCAGAGAGTAGGGTCACAGCCAGGGTCTACCATTACTCTCAGAGAGTAGGGTCACAGCCAGGGTCTGCCATTACCCTCAGAGAGTAGGGTCACAGCCAGGGTCTACCATTACTCTCAGAGAGTAGGGTCACAGCCAGGGTCTGCCATTACTCTCAGAGAGTAGGGTCACAGCCAGGGTCTGCCATTACTCTCAGAGAGTAGGGTCACAGCCAGGGTCTACCATTACCCTCAGAGAGTAGGGTCACAGCCAGGGTCTGCCATTACCCTCAGAGAATAGGGTCACAGCCAGGGTCTGCCATTACTCTCAGAGAGTAGGGTCACAGCCAGGGTCTGCCATTACTCTCAGAGAGTAGGGTCACAGCCAGGGTCTGCCATTACTCTCAGAGAGTAGGGTCACAGCCAGGGTCTGCCATTACTCTCAGAGAGTAGGGTCACAGCCAGGGTCTGCCATTACTCTCAGAGAGTAGGGTCACAGCCAGGGTCTACCATTACCCTCAGAGAGTAGGGTCACAGCCAGGGTCTACCATTACCCTCAGAGAGTAGGGTCACAGCCAGGGTCTGCAATTACTCTCAGAGAGTAGGGTCACAGCCAGGGTCTACCATTAGTCTCAGAGAATAGGGTCACAGCCAGGGTCTGCCATTACTCTCAGAGAGTAGGGTCACAGCCAGGGTCTGCCATTACTCTCAGAGAGTAGGGTCACAGCCAGGGTCTGCCATTACTCTCAGAGAGTAGGGTCACAGCCAGGGTCTACCATTACCCTCAGAGAGTAGGGTCACAGCCAGGGTCTGCCATTACTCTCAGAGAGTAGGGTCACAGCCAGGGTCTGCCATTAGTCTCAGAGAGTAGGGTCACAGCCAGGGTCTGCCATTACCCTCAGAGAGTAGGGTCACAGCCAGGGTCTACCATTACTCTCAGAGAGTAGGGTCACAGCCAGGGTCTGCCATTACTCTCAGAGAGTAGGGTCACAGCCGGGGTCTACCATTACTCTCAGAGAGTAGGGTCACAGCCAGGGTCTACCATTACTCTCAGAGAGTAGGGTCACAGCCAGGGTCTGCCATTACCCTCAGAGAGTAGGGTCACAGCCAGGGTCTACCATTACTCCCAGAGAGTAGGGTCACAGCCAGGGTCTGCCATTACTCTCAGAGAGTAGGGTCACAGCCAGGGTCTGCCATTACTCTCAGAGAGTAGGGTCACAGCCAGGGTCTACCATTACCCTCAGAGAGTAGGGTCACAGCCAGGGTCTGCCATTACCCTCAGAGAATAGGGTCACAGCCAGGGTCTGCCATTACTCTTAAGAGAGTAGGGTCACAGCCAGGGTCTGCCATTACTCTCAGAGAGTAGGGTCACAGCCAGGGTCTGCCATTACTCTCAGAGAGTAGGGTCACAGCCAGGGTCTGCCATTACTCTCAGAGAGTAGGGTCACAGCCAGGGTCTGCCATTACTCTCAGAGAGTAGGGTCACAGCCAGGGTCTACCATTACCCTCAGAGAGTAGGGTCACAGCCAGGGTCTGCCATTACTCTCAGAGAGTAGGGTCACAGCCAGGGTCTGCCATTACCCTCAGAGAGTAGGGTCACAGCCAGGGTCTGCCATTACCCTCAGAGAGTAGGGTCACAGCCAGGGTCTACCATTACTCTCAGAGAGTAGGGTCACAGCCAGGGTCTGCCATTACTCTCAGAGAGTAGGGTCACAGCCGGGGTCTACCATTACTCTCAGAGAGTAGGGTCACAGCCAGGGTCTACCATTACTCTCAGAGAGTAGGGTCACAGCCAGGGTCTGCCATTACCCTCAGAGAGTAGGGTCACAGCCAGGGTCTACCATTACTCTCAGAGAGTAGGGTCACAGCCAGGGTCTGCCATTACTCTCAGAGAGTAGGGTCACAGCCAGGGTCTGCCATTACTCTCAGAGAGTAGGGTCACAGCCAGGGTCTACCATTACCCTCAGAGAGTAGGGTCACAGCCAGGGTCTGCCATTACCCTCAGAGAATAGGGTCACAGCCAGGGTCTGCCATTACTCTCAGAGAGTAGGGTCACAGCCAGGGTCTGCCATTACTCTCAGAGAGTAGGGTCACAGCCAGGGTCTGCCATTACTCTCAGAGAGTAGGGTCACAGCCAGGGTCTGCCATTACTCTCAGAGAGTAGGGTCACAGCCAGGGTCTGCCATTACTCTCAGAGAGTAGGGTCACAGCCAGGGTCTACCATTACTCTCAGAGAGTAGGGTCACAGCCAGGGTCTACCATTACCCTCAGAGAGTAGGGTCACAGCCAGGGTCTGCCATTACTCTCAGAGAGTAGGGTCACAGCCAGGGTCTGCAATTACTCTCAGAGAGTAGGGTCACAGCCAGGGTCTGCCATTACTCTCAGAGAGTAGGGTCACAGCCAGGGTCTGCCATTACCCTCAGAGAGTAGGGTCACAGCCAGGGTCTACCATTACTCTCAGAGAGTAGGGTCACAGCCAGGGTCTACCATTACCCTCAGAGAGTAGGGTCACAGCCAGGGTCTGCAATTACCCTCAGAGAGTAGGGTCACAGCCAGGGTCTGCCATTACCCTCAGAGAGTAGGGTCACAGCCAGGGTCTACCATTACCCTCAGAGAGTAGGGTCACAGCCAGGGTCTGCAATTACTCTCAGAGAGTAGGGTCACAGCCAGGGTCTGCCATTACCCTCAGAGAGTAGGGTCACAGCCAGGGTCTGCCATTACCCTCAGAGAGTAGGGTCACAGCCAGGGTCTACCATTACCCTCAGAGAGTAGGGTCACAGCCAGGGTCTGCCATTACTCTCAGAGAGTAGGGTCACAGCCAAGGTCTGCCATTACTCTCAGAGAGTAGGGACACAGCCAGGGTCTACCATTACCCTCAGAGAGTAGGGTCACAGCCAGGGTCTGCCATTACCCTCAGAGAGTAGGGTCACAGCCAGGGTCTGCCATTACCCTCAGAGAGTAGGGTCACAGCCAGGGTCTGCCATTACCCTCAGAGAGTAGGGTCACAGCCAGGGTCTACCATTACCCTCAGAGAGTAGGGTCACAGCCAGGGTCTGCCATTACTCTCAGAGAGTAGGGTCACAGCCAAGGTCTGCCATTACTCTCAGAGAGTAGGGACACAGCCAGGGTCTACCATTACCCACAGAGAGTAGGGTCACAGCCAGGGTCTACCATTACTCTCAGAGAGTAGGGTCACAGCCAGGGTCTACCATTACCCTCAGAGAGTAGGGTCACAGCCAGGGTCTACCATTACTCTCAGAGAGTAGGGTCACAGCCAGGGTCTGCCATTACTCTCAGAGAGTAGGGTCACAGCCAGGGTCTGTCATTACTGATGGTGACCCTGGAGCAATTTAGGTTAAAGTGCCTTCAGAAAGTATTCATAACCCTTGACTTATTCTCCATTTTGTTGTGAGTGCCTTGCTCAAGGGCACATTGACACATTTTTCAGCTCGGGTATTCGAACAAGCGAGCAGCTTTTATCTTACTGTCCCATCTCTCTAACTGCTAGGCTACCTGTTGCTCTGGAGGTCATTGTGACAAACTCATCACTGGAAAAGTTATAGTTATAGTCCCAGTCAAAGTTATAAAGCCTTCTGGTTTTATTGTAATTATACCCACCTGTAATCACCTGTAATCACCTGTAATCACCTGTAATCACCTGTAATCACCTGTAATCAAATCACATTTTCTTTAAATCAAATTGTATTTGCATAGTAAACAGGTGTAGACTAACAGTGAAATGCTGACTGATGGGTCCTTGGTAAACAACAGGTGTAGACTAACAGTGAAATGCTGACTGATGGGTCCTTGGTAAACAACAGGTGTAGACTAACAGTGAAATGCTGACTGACAGGACCTTGGTAAACAACAGGTGTGGACTAACAGTGAAATGCTGACTGATGGGTCCTTGGTAAACAACAGGTGTAGACTAACAGTGAAATGCTGACTGACGGGACCTTGGTAAACAACAGGTGTAGACTAACAGTGAAATGCTGACTGATGGGACCTTGGTAAACAACAGGTGTAGACTAACAGTGAAATGCTGACTGACGGGACCTTGGTAAACAACAGGTGTAGACTAACAGTGAAATGCTGACTGACGGGACCTTGGTAAACAACAGGTGTAGACTAACAGTGAAATGCTGACTGACGGGTCCTTGGTAAACAACAGGTGTAGACTAACAGTGTAATGCTGACTGATGGGTCCTTGGTAAACAACAGGTGTAGACTAACAGTGAATTGCTGAGTGACTGAAGGGTCCTTGGTAAACAACAGGTGTAGACTAACAGTGAAATGCTGACTGACGGGTCCTTGGTAAACAACAGGTGTAGACTAACAGTGAAATGCTGACTGACGGGTCCTTGGTAAACAACAGGTGTAGACTAACAGTGAAATGCTGACTGACGGGTCCTTGGTAAACAACAGGTGTAGACTAACAGTTAAATGCTGACTGACGGGTCCTTGGTAAACAACAGGTGTAGACTAACAGTTAAAAATGCTGACTGACGGGACCTTGGTAAACAACAGGTGTAGACTAACAGTGAAATGCTGACTGACGGGTCCTTGGTAAACAACAGGTGTAGACTAACAGTGAAATGCTGACTGACGGGACCTTGGTAAACAACAGGTGTAGACTAACAGTGAAATGCTGACTGACGGGACCTTGGTAAACAACAGGTGTAGACTAACAGTGAAATGCTGACTGACGGGTCCTTGGTAAACAACAGGTGTAGACTAACAGTGTAATGCTGACTGATGGGTCCTTGGTAAACAACAGGTGTAGACTAACAGTGAATTGCTGAGTGACTGAAGGGTCCTTGGTAAACAACAGGTGTAGACTAACAGTGAAATGCTGACTGACGGGTCCTTGGTAAACAACAGGTGTAGACTAACAGTGAAATGCTGACTGACGGGTCCTTGGTAAACAACAGGTGTAGACTAACAGTGAAATGCTGACTGACGGGTCCTTGGTAAACAACAGGTGTAGACTAACAGTTAAATGCTGACTGACGGGTCCTTGGTAAACAACAGGTGTAGACTAACAGTTAAAAATGCTGACTGACGGGTCCTTGGGACTACCGGGCCCAAGTCAATGTGCAGGGTTACAAGGTAATAACATGGCTATAACCAGTGAACCTATCGAGTCGAGAGCCCTGCTGAAATAGTGAAGGATTTAAAACAAGTAGAGCATAACAAATAAATAACAAATATATATTTACAACCCAAAACAAGGCTGTTTTGAAAGAAAGTATTAAACATTTGATCAATTGCATTACACAGCAATACCACTGGCAGCAACGTCTTTAAAGAAATTATATAACCTAATAATAGAGCTGTGCTTTATCTACCCTGGGTATGGGTACCATCGAGAAATAGAAATGAGCAGCTTCATGGTAATAACATAAAACTTACAACAAAAGGAGAATTTAATTACCAGAGATAAGGCACTAACGTTACCTAATAACATCAACCAATGGTACCAGCAACGTTCACTAACGTTACCTAATAACATCAACCAATGGTACCAGCAACGTTCACTAACGTTACCTAATAACATCAACCAATGGTACCAGCAACATTCACTAACGTTACCTAATAACATCAACCAATGGTACCAGCAACGTTCACTAACGTTACCTAATAACATCAACCAATGGTACCAGCAACGTTCACTAACGTTACCTAATAACATCAACCAATGGTACCAGCAACATTCACTAACGTTACCTAATAACAACAACCAATGGTACCAGCAACGTTCACTAACATTACCTAATAACATCAACCAATGGTACCAGCAACGTTCACTAACGTTACCTAATAACATCAACCAATGGTACCAGCAACGTTCACTAACGTTACCTAATAACATCAACCAATGGTACCAGCAACGTTACCTAATAATAACAACATCAACCAATGGTACCAGCAACGTTCACTAACGTTACCTAATAACATCAACCAATGGTACCAGCAACGTTACCTAATAATAACAACATCAACCAATGGTACCAGCAACGTTCACTAACGTTACCTAATAACATCAACCAATGGTACCAGCAACGTTCACTAACGTTACCTAATAACATCAACCAATGGTACCAGCAACGTTCACTAACGTTACCTAATAACATCAACCAATGGTACCAGCAACGTTACCTAATAATAACAACATCAACCAATGGTACCAGCAACGTTCACTAACGTTACCTAATAACATCAAGCAATGGTACCAGCAACGTTCACTAACGTTACCTAATAACATCAAGCAATGGTACCAGCAACGTTCACTAACGTTACCTAATAACATCAACCAATGGTACCAGCAACGTTCACTAACGTTACGTAATAACATCAACCAATGGTACCAGCAACGTTCACTAACGTTACGTAATAACATCAACCAATGGTACCAGCAACGTTCACTAACGTTACCTAATAACATCAACCAATGGTACCAGCAACGTTCACTAACGTTACCTAATAACATCAACCAATGGTACCAGCAACGTTCACTAACGTTACCTAATAATAACAACATCAATCGATGGTACCAGCAACGTTCTCTAACGTTACCTAACGTTACCTAATAACAACATCAATCGATGGTACCAGCAACGCAATGCAGTATCTACAAAAGAGAGACTGAGTCTGCAGTGTTAAAGACACATTCATCCATTACCCTAATCGCCAAATAGGTCAACATTCAACCATTTGCTTCATCCGACCTCGGTAGAATGTTGGCCTTTACGAAGGCCATGGCCTTATGGGGGTCTAGGATTCCTTTCTCGTGTCGTTGTATGTTATACGGAGCCGGGTGGTTAAAGCCACACGCTCGTGCAGATCTCCATTTCTGTCTGGCTCGGGTGGTCTCTGAGACTCTTAGAGACTGTTAAAGGTGGCTGTTCCCAGGGTTTGGTCTCTGAGACTCTGTGTTAAAGGTGACTGAGTGATGGGCTCTCCTCTGGTCTGTAACCCTCCTCCTGTGATGACAGACACACACACAAACACGGTGAGACACACACGCGGTGAGACAAACACACAGTGAGACACACTGTGACACACAGTTACACACACACACTGTGACACACATGCGCTGACAGACAAACAGACAATGCCAGGGGTATAAGTTCCCAGTGAAGCGAAGTCCTTTTGTAGCTTACTGTAATAGAATCTGCTTAGAGGAGAGATAACCTCCTGTACAGGGCAGATAAAAAGGGAGAGAGATGTACAGGAAGATAAAGACTATACATGGCAGATAGAGAAATGCACAGGAAGAAAAATACTGTACAGGGCAGATAGAAAGGGAGAGATGTACAGGAAGATAAAGACTATACATGGCAGATAGAGAAATGCACAGGAAGAAAAATACTGTACAGGGCAGATAGAAAGGGAGAGATGTACAGGAAGATAAAGACTATACATGGCAGATAGAGAAATGCACAGGAAGATAAATACTGTACAGGGCAGATACGTACAGTTGAATTCGGAAGTTCACGTGCACTTAGGTTGGAGTCATCAAAACTCGTTGTTCAACCACTCCTCAAATTTCTTGTTAACAAAACTACAGTTTTGGCAAGTCGGTTAGGACATCTATTTTGTACATAACACATAATTTTTCCAACAATTGTTTACAGACAGATGATTTCACTGTATCACAATTCCAGTGGGTCAGAAGTTTACATACACTAAGTTGACTGTGCCTTTAAACAGCTTGGCTTATAAGCTTCTGATAGGCTAATTGACATCATTTGAGTCAATTGGAGGTGTACCTGTGGATGTATTTCAAGGCCTACCTTCAAACTCAGTGCCTCTTTGCTTGACATCATGGGAAAACCAAAAGAAATCAGCCAAGACTTCAGATAAAAAATTGTAGACCTCCACAAGTCATTCATGCTTGGGAGCAATTTCCAAACGCCTGAAGGTACCACGTTCATCTATAAAAACAATAGTATACAAGTATAAACACCATGGGACCACGCAGCCGTCATACCGCTCAGGAAGGAGACGCATTCTGTCTCCTAGAGATGAACGTACTGTGGTGCGAAAAGTGCAAATCAATCCCAGAACAACAGCAAAGGACCTTGTGAAGATGCTGGAGGAAACGGGTACAAAAGTATCAATATCCACAGTACAACGAGTCCTATATCGACATAACCTGAAAGGCCACTCAGCAAGGAAGAAGCCACTGCTCCAAAACCGCCATAAAAAAAGCCAGACTACGGTTTGCAACTGCACATGGGGACAAAGATCATACTTTTTGGAGAAATGTCCTCTGATCTGATGTTTGGAGGAAAAAGGGGGAGTCTTGTAAGCCAAAGAACACCATCCCAACCGTGAAGCACGGGGGTGGCAGCATCATGTTGTGGAGGTGCTTTGCTGCAGGAGGGACTAGTGCACTTCACAAAATAGATGGCATCATGAGGAGGGACAATTATGTGGATATATTGAAGAAACATCTCAAGACATCAGTCAGGAAGTTAAAGCTTGGTCGGAAATGGACGATGACCCCAAGCATACTTCCAAAGTTGTGGCAAAATGGATTAAGGACAACAAAGTCAAGGTATTGGAAGTGGCCATCACGAAGCCCGGACCTCAATCCTATAGAAAATGTGTGGGCAGAACTGAAAAAGCGTGTGCGAGCAAGGAGGCCAACAAACCTGACTCAGTTACACCAGCTCTGTCAGGAGGAATGGGCCAAAATTCACCCAATTTATTGTTGGAAGCTTGTGGAAGGCTACCCGAAACATTTGACCCAAGTTAAACCATTTAAAGGCAATGCTACCAAATACTAATTGAGTGTATGTAAACTTCTGACCCACTGGGAATGTGATGAAAGAAATAAAAGCTGAAATAAATCATTACTATTATTCTGACATTTCACATTCTTAAAATAAAGTGGTGATCCTAACTGACCTAAAACAGGGACTTTTTACCCTGTAAAATGTATACCCATCCATATACCCCAGTGAATACCCCTCCATATACCCCAGTGAATACCCCTCCATATACCCCACTGAATACCCCTCCATATACCCCAGTGAATACCCCTCCATATACCCCAGTGAATACCCCTCTATATACCCCTCCATATACCCCAGTGAATACCCATCCATATACCCCAGTGAATACCCCTCCATATACCCCAGTGAATACCCCTCCATATACCCCACTGAAAACCCCTCTATATACCCCTCCATATACCCCAGTGAATACCCCTCCATATACCCCACTGAAAACCCTTCCACATACCCCAGTGAATAGCCCTCCATATACCCCACTGAATACCCCTCCACATACCCCACTGAAAACCCCTCTATATACCCCTCCATATACCCCACTGAAAACCCCTCCACATACCCCAGTGAATAGCCCTCCATATACCCCAGTGAATACCCCTCCATATACCCCAGTGAATAGCCCTCCATATACCCCAGTGAATAGCCCTCCATATACCCCACTGAATACCCCTCCGAATACCCCACTGAATACCCCTCCGAATACCCCACTGAATGCCCCTCCGAATACCCCACTGAATGCCCCTCCGAATACTCCACTGAAAACCCCTCCATATACTCCACTGAAAACCCCTCCATATACTCCACTGAAAACCCCTCCATATACTCCACTGAAAACCCCTCCATATACTCCACTGAAAACCCCTCCATATACTCCACTGAATACCCCTCCGAATACCCCTCCATATACTCCACTGAAAACCCCTCCATATACTCCACTGAAAACCCCTCCATATACTCCACTGAAAACCCCTCCATATACTCCACTGAATACCCCTCCGAATACCCCACTGAATACCCCTCCGAATACCCCACTGAATACCCCTCCGAATACCCCACTGAATACCCCTGCATAGCCCTCAGAAGAGGCATAATAAGTCCTGGCAAACTGTGTAGAATTGCAGGAAACATGTTTTAAATGTCCCCCCCAGACCTCCCCCGTCTACTGTTCGGGCCCCCCCAATATGAACACCACAACTTCACCGTTGAATCAATGTATTTATTGCCTACTACAGGATGAGTTAACACTGTTGTTACAGGTGAGTAGACAGATATGTATTAATTGTCCTCAACATTTGGACAGGTGGATATCATTCAGGTACAGGGTTGGGGGTCAATTCCATTTCAATTCAGTCAATTCTTGAGGTAAACTGAAATTCCAATTCTCCTCAAAATGATTCTATTCTCGATTATACATTTAAAAAAAAACGTGAATTTCAGTCAACTTCCTGAATTGACTGAATTTAAATGGAATTGACGCCAAGCCTTTTTTTTTTATAGGTAACAACAGCACAACAAGTTGACATCACATATGACACTGACAACAAATTCAATATGGTTCTCAGAAAACAAAAGAAAAACTCGGAAATAAATGCATATGTTCAAAGTGATTATCGCTATATTACAGAGTGCTTCTCAAATGGCACCCTTTTCCCTATTTAGCGCACTACTCTTGACAAAAAAGTCCTATGGCCCCTTGTCAAAAAGAGTTCACTAGATAGGGAATAGGTTGCCGTTTAGGACACAATCACAGACTCCCTCTGGGGGGAAAAACTATTTAAGGATCCCAGATTAAGATGACGTGAATGACTCAGTGCGATTCAGTAACTCTCCATGAAGGATGAGATTTGGATATATAAAATGTTTAGCGCCAAAATGTTGGATGCTACTAGGTGGTGTACTAGGATTATATTATCCAAATCACCAACCCTACACAGGATTAGATGATCCAAATCACCAACCCTACACAGGATTAGATGATCCAAATCACCAACCCCACACAGGATTAGATGATCCAAATCACCAACCCTACACAGGATTAGATGATCCAAATCACCAACCCTACACAGGATTAGATGATCCAAATCACCAACCCTACACAGGATTAGATGATCCAAATCACCAACCCTACACAGGATTAGATGATCCAAATCACCAACCCTACACAGGATTAGATGATCCAAATCACCAACCCTACACAGGATTAGATGATCCAAATCACCAACCCTACACAGGATTAGATGATCCAAATCACCAACCCTACACAGGATTAGATGATCCAAATCACCAACCCTACACAGGATTAGATGATCCAAATCACCAACCCTACACAGGATTAGATGATCCAAATCACCAACCCTACACAGGATTAGATGATCCAAATCACCAACCCTACACAGGATTAGATTATCCAAATCACTAACCCTACACAGGATTAGATGATCCAAATCACCAACCCTACACAGGATTAGATGATCCAAATCACTAACCCTACACAGGCCTATATAACCCCGCAGCTGCATAGTCACCTGAATTCATTACAATATACAGGTAACTGCCAAAATAAAGTATAAACACCAACATCAAGTGTCCTAATAGGGCGTTGGGCCTCCACCAATCAGAACAGGTTCAATGCACCTCGTCAGAGATTGTACTAGAGTCTGGAACTCTATTGGAGGAATGAGCCACCATTCTTCCACGAGAAATAACATTGTTTGGTGTTTTGTTGATGCAGAAAACGCAGCGTCTCGGCCTGACATCTGTGGACTGACACACACAGCCTTTAAACCCCCTATGCTCCTTTCAGACCCCTCTTTCTAAGTCACTGACATCTTTTCTTCTAGACATGGTGGCCAAAATAATGGGCAACTGGGACATTTTTATACATGACCCTAAGCATGATGGGATGTTAATTGCTTAATTAACTCAGGAACCACACCTGTGTGGAAGCACCTGCCTTCAAGTATAGCGCTTCCTTTATTTTGGCAGTTCTACCTGTATATTAAGAAAACAATCCAACCCAACACAAGGTTTGTGGTCAGTGAGTTCCCAGCTGTAAGTAGCTCCAGTTGCTAGCATCACAAAAGACAGGGATTATTGGTTGGTCTTGTAAAGAAGTGCAGAAGATCCACAACACTGCTGGTTCCCCTCTAACCAGGGGAGTGAACGATCAATACATTAACTACCAGGGGAGTGAACGATCAATACATTAACTACCAGGGGAGTGAACGATCAATACATTAACTACCAGGGGAGTGAACGATCAATACATTAACTACCAGGGCAGTGAACGATCAATACATTAACTACCAGGGGAGTGAACGATCAATACATTAACTACCAGGGCAGTGAACGATCAATACATTAACTACCAGGGGAGTGAACGATCAATACATTAACTACCAGGGGAGTGAACGATCAATACATTAACTACCAGGGGAGTGAACGATCAATACATTAACTACCAGGGGAGTGAACGATCAATACATTAACTACCAGGGGAGTGAACGATCAATACATTAACTACCAGGGGAGTGAACGATCAATACATTAACTACCAGGGGAGTGAACGATCAATACATTAACTACCAGGGGAGTGAACGATCAATACATTAACTACCAGGGGAGTGGAGAACCAGCAGTGATGTGTTCTTCCTGGGTTGTGTCCAAAAATATCACCCTTTTCCCCTATGGGCCCTGGTCAGAACGAGTGCACTATATTAGGGAATAGGGTGCAATATTAGACAGTGTAAACGTTGTCATGACATACTGCTAGATGACCTGTTAAAGACTATAGCTGCAGGGACAAGAGGTGTAGAGCTGAGGACCAGGACCCAAGAGAGAGAAGGGATGTGATGCTTCATACCAATTTACTGGACAGCAAACTATCAAGCCTTTAAAATGTCCTTGGGAGGAACTACGGCCTTCCTCTATACACAACACTAGTCTGTCCCCCTTAAACCACCCGTCTCCTGAGCCCTGTGTCCCGGGGAGGTGGAGGGGTGCAGGGTGGAGGGGTGCAGGGTGGGGAGGTGGCGGGGTGGGAGGTGAAGGGGTACAGGGTGGGGAGGTGGAGAGGTCGACCCTGGTGTGTGTAGATGACTGAAGAGCTAGCTGAGGAGGTCTGGGTGCAAGCCTAGCCTCTCCAACACGTCTTCAGGCATACAGAGAACAGGATTGACGTCCTTTATCTGACCCTCTCCCAGCAGAGACAGGCCTGCTACGCCAAACAGAGTATGGAATGGGTCCACCTGAAGAAGAGAGGGGACAGAATGAGGAAGAGGGCAGAGACATGAACCTACCTAGCTAAATGTAGCCATTAGCACTGGGAACTAAGATGAGCCTCCAGGTGTCAGCCAAGGTTTACACATCAAGTAAGGGTATCCCCCTCCCTTCCTACCTGCTAGACTCCCCCCCTTCCTACCTGTTAAACCCCCCCCCCCCCCCATTCCTACCTGCTAAACTCTCCCCCTGTTCCTACCTGTTAAACTCCCCCCCTTCCTACCTGCTAAACTCCCCCCCTGTTCCTACCTGTTAAACTCCCCCCCTTCCTACCTGCTAAACTCCCCCCCCCACTTCCTACCTGCTAAACTCTCCCCCTGTTCCTACCTGTTAAACTCCCCCCCTTCCTACCTGCTAAACTCCCCCCCCTCCCTTCCTACCTGCTAAACTCCCCCCCTTCCTACCTGTTAAACCCCCCCCCCCCCATTCCTACCTGCTAAACTCTCCCCCTGTTCCTACCTGTTAAACTCCCCCCCTTCCTACCTGCTAAACTCCCCCCCTGTTCCTACCTGTTAAACTCCCCCCCTTCCTACCTGTTAAACCCCCCCCCCCCCATTCCTACCTGCTAAACTCTCCCCCTGTTCCTACCTGTTAAACTCCCCCCCTTCCTACCTGCTAAACTCCCCCAAACCACTTCCTACCTGCTAAACTCCCCCCCACTTCCTAAATGCTAAACTCTCCCACTTCCTAAATGCTAAACTCAGCCCCCCCTGTTCCTACCTGCTAAACTCATCCCCCCGTTCCTACCTGCTAAACGCCCCCCCCCCGTTCCTATCTGCTAAACTCCCCCCCCCCCCCCCCCCGTTCCTACCTGCTAAACTCCCCCCCCCCTCCTACCTGCTAAACTCCCCCCACTTCATACCTGCTAAACTCCCTCCCCCTCATTCCTACCTGCTAAACTCCCTCCCCCTCATTCCTACCTGCTAAACTCCCTCCCCCTCATTTCTACCTGCTAAACCCCCCCCCTGTTCCTACCTGCTAAACCCCCCCCCCCACTTCCTACTTGCTAAACCCCCCCCCCACTTCCTACCTGCTAAACCCCCCCCCCCCAATTCCTACCTGCTAAACACCCCCCCCCCCACTTCCTACCTGCTAACCACCCCCCCCACACTTCCTACCTGCTAAACTCCCCCCCTTCCTACCTGCTAAACTCCCCTGTACCTGCTACATCCCCCATTCCTGACTGCTAAACTCGACCGCACCTGCTACCTCCCCCCCTACCTGCTAAACTCCCCTCCCTACGTGCTAAACCCCCCCCCCCTACCTGCTAACCCCCTCCTTCCTGCTAAACCCCCCCCCCTCCTAAACTCACACCCACCTCCTACATCCCCCCCCCCCTACGTGCTAAACCCCCCCCACCTGCTGAACTCCCTTCCTACATCCCCCCGTTCCTACCTGCTAAACCCTCCGCCCCACCTGCTAAACTCCCCTCCTACATCCCCCCGTTCCTACCTGCTAAACTTTCCCCCCATTCCTATTTGCTAACCCTCCCCCCTATGTGCTAAATTCCCCCACCTGCTAACCCCCCTCCTTCCTGCTAAACTCCCCCCCTCCTAAACTCACCCCCACCTGCTACATCCCCTTCTACATCCCCGATCATACCTGCTACCATCACCGTTCCTACCTGCTACCATCCCCGTTCCTACCTGCTACCATCCCCGTTCCTACCTTCTACCATCCCTGTTCCTACCTTCTACCATCCCTGTTCCTACCTGCTACATCCCCTCCTACCTGCTACATCCCCGTTGCTACCTGCTACATCCCCGTTGCTACCTGCTACATCCCCGTTGCTACATCCCCTCCTACCTGCTACATCCCCTCCTACCTGCTACATCCCCGTTCCTACCTGCTACCATCCCCTCCTACCTGCTTACATCCCCATTCCTACCTGCTACAGCCCCGTTGCTACATCCCCTACCTGCTACATCCCTGTTCTGCTACATCCTCGTTCCTACCTGCTACATCCCCGTTGCTACCTGCTACATCCCCGTTCCTACCTGCTACCATCCCCGTTCCTACCTGCTACCATCCCCGTTCCTACCTGCTACCATCCCCGTTCCTACCTGCTACCATCCCCGTTCCTATTCCTATTTGCTAACCCTCCCCCCTACGTGCTAAATTCCCCCCACCTGCTAACCCCCTTCCTTCCTGCTAAACTCACCTCCACCTGCTACATCCCCTCCTACATCCCCGTTCCTACCTGCTACCATCTCCGATCCTGCTACATCCCCATTGCTACCTGCTACATCCCCGTTCCTACCTGCTACATCCCCGTTGCTACCTGCTACATCCCCTCCTACCTGCTACATCCCCTCCTACCTGCTACATCCCCTCCTACCTGCTACATCCCCTCCTACCTGCTACATCCCCGTTGCTACCTGCTACATCCCCGTTGCTACCTGCTACCATCCCCGTTCCTACCTGCTACCATCCCTGTTCCTACCTGCTACCATCCCCGTTCCTACCTGCTACCATCCCCGTTCCTACCTGCTACCATCCCCGTTGCTACCTGCTACCATCCCCGTTCCTACCTGCTACCATCCCCGTTCCTACCTGCTACCATCCCCGTTCCTACCTGCTACCATCCCCGTTCCTACCTGCTACCATCCCCGTTCCTATTCCTATTTGCTAACCCTCACCCCTACGTGCTAAATTCCCCCACCTGCTAACCCCCCTCCTTCCTGCTAAACTCCCCCCCTCCTAAACTCACCCCCACCTGCTACATCCCCTCCTACATCCCCGTTCCTACCTGCTACCATCCCTGATCCTGCTACATCCCCATTGCTACCTGCTACATCTCCGCTGCTACCTGCTACATCCCCTCCTACATCCCCTCCGCTACCTGCTACATCCCCATTGCTACCTGCTACATCCCCTCCTACCTGCTACATCCCCGTTGCTACCTGCTACATCCCCGTTGCTACCTGCTACATCCCTGTTGCTACCTGCTACATCCCCGTTCCTACCTGCTACATCCCCGTTCCTACCTGCTACATCTCCGTTGCTACCTGCTACATCCGTTCCTACCTGCCTTCATCCCCGTTCCTACCTGCTACCATCCGTTCCTACCTGCTACCATCCGTTCCTACCTGCTTACATCCCCGTTCCTAACTGCTACAGCCCCGTTGCTACATCCCCTACCTGCTACATCCCCTACCTGCTACATCCCTGTTCTGCTACATCCCCGTTCCTACCTGCTACATCCCCGTTCCTACCTGCTACATCCCCGTTGCTACCTGCTACATCCCCGTTGCTACATCCCCGTTCCTACCTGCTACCATCCCCGTTCCTACCTGCTACCATCCCCGTTCCTATTCCTATTTGCTAACCCTCCCCCCTACGTGCTAAATTCCCCCCACCTGCTAACCCCCCTCCTTCCTGCTAAACTCCCCCCCTCCTAAACTCAACCCCACCTGCTACATCCCCTCCAACCTGCTACATCCCCGTTCCTACCTGCTACATCCCCGTTCCTACCTGCTACATCCCCTCCTACCTGCTACCATCCCCATTCCTACCTGCTACATCCCCATTCCTACCTGCTACATCCCCATTTCTACCTGCTACATCCCCTACCTGCTACATCCCTGTTCTGCTACATCCCAAGTTCCTACATGCTACATCCCCGTTCTGCTACATCCCAAGTTCCTACATGCTACATCCCCGTTCCTACCTGCTACATCCCCGTTCCTACCTGCTACATCCCCGTTCCTACCTGCCACATCCCCGTTCCTACCTGCCACATCCCCGTTCCTACCTGCTACAATCCCCGTTGCTACCTGCTACCATCCCCGTTGCTACCTGCTGCCATCCCCGTTGCTACCTGCTGCCATCCCCGTTGCTACCTGCTGCCATCCCCGTTGCTACCTGCTACCATCCCCGTTGCTACCTGCTACCATCCCCGTTCCTACCTGCTACCATCCCTTCCTACCTGCTACATCCCCTCCTACCTGCTACATCCCCTCCTACCTGCTACATCCTGGGTTAACCGAGATGATATGATGAGCTCACCATGTCTCCTGGTCGGTCAGCAAAGCCCCCCGTCTCCTCATCCTGACAGGCCAAAATAAAGGACCTCAGCTTGGACTTGTCTATCCAGTGGATTCTACCAATGATCTTCAGGGAGGCCAGCACCCACCACGAGTAACATACATCAGGCAGCTAGCCGAGAGAGGTTACAATGAGACATGGTAACAAATGATGCCACAGTCAATCGTTTGAAATGCCCAGCAATGAGGGTAGGGAATCTATATGTATGTTTCACCACATTAAACTTCTGTCAGTAAGCCAGACGCCTTGTGCTGAATCCCAAACCACAGAATGAAATAGAACTGTGAATTATATGATATTAATGACCGAATAAACCCCCAAGCTCCTACTTTCTCAGGGCGTCCGTTGAGACCTCCCGAGGGAAGCTGTCTCTCACAGAGCCACCAGCCCAGCAGGTCAGCATTCACCTGGTGTAACTGACCTGCTATAGACAGGAACCCTGTACAACAGTAAATCTAAGAAGAGAGGGAGGAGAGGAGAGGGGAGGGTAGGAGAGGAGAGGGGAGGAGAGGAGAGGGGAGGAGAGCAGAGGGGAGGGTAGGAGAGGAGAGGGGAGGAGAGGAGAGGGGAGGAGAGCAGAGGGGAGGGTAGGAGAGCAGAGGGGAGGGTAGGAGAGCAGAGGGGAGGGTAGGAGAGCAGAGGGGAGGGTAGGAGAGCAGAGGGGAGGGTAGGAGAGCAGAGGGGAGGGTAGGAGAGCAGAGGGAGGGGAGGAGAGCAGAGAGAAGGGTAGGAGAGCAGAGGGGAGGGTAGGAGAGCAGAGGGGAGGGTAGGAGAGCAGAGGGGAGGGTAGGAGAGCAGAGGGGGGGGTAGGAGAGCAGAGGGGAGGGTAGGAGAGCAGAGGGGAGGGTAGGAGAGCAGAGGGGAGGGTAGGAGAGCAGAGGGGAGGGTAGGAGAGCAGAGGGAGGGGAGGAGAGCAGAGAGAAGGGTAGGAGAGCAGAGGGGAGGGGAGGAGAGCAGAGGGAGGGGAGTAGAGCAGGGGGGAGGGTAGGAGAGCGAGGAGAAGCCAAGGAAAAGATGGGAGGGAGGAAATAAAATTATTAAACTATGGAATAATGGCTGAAATAGATTTTTCTAAATACATGACAGTAACAAACTCAGCAAAAAAATAAACATCCCTTTTTCAGAACCCTGTCTTTCAAAGATAATTAGTAAAAATCCAAAATAACTTCACAGATCTTCATTGTAAAGGGTTTAAACACCGTTTCCCCATGCTTGTTCAATCAACCATAAACAATTAATGAACATGCACCTGTGAAACGGTCATTAAGACACTAACAGCTTACAGACGGAAGGCAATTAGGGTCACAGTTATGAAAACGTAGGACACTAAAGAGGCCTTTCTACTGACTCTGAAAAACACCAAAAGAAAGATGCCCAGGGTCCCTGCTCATCTGCGTGAATGGGCCTTAGACATGATGCAAGGAAGCATGAGGACTGCAGATGTGGCCAGGGCAATAAATTGCAATGTCCGTACTGTGAGACGCCTAAGACAGTGCTACAGGGAGACAGGACGGACAGCTGATCGTCCTCGCAGTGGCAGACCACGTGTAACACCTGCACAGGAGTGGTACATCCGAACATCACACCTGCGGGACAGGTACGGGATGGCAACAACAACTGCCCGAGTTACACCAGGAACACACAATCCCTCCATCAATGTTCAGACTGTCCACAATAGGCTGAGAGAGGCTGGACTGAGGGCTTGTAGGCCTGTTGTAAAGCAGATCCTCATCAGACATCACCGGCAACAACGTCGGGCTCAAACCCACCGTCGCTGGACCGGACAGGACTGGCAAAAGGTGCTGTTCACTGACGAGTCACGGTTTTGTCTCACCAGGGGTGATGGTCGGATTCGCGTTCATCGTCGAAGGAATGAGCATTACACTGAGGCCTGTACTCTGGAGCGGGATCGATTTGGAGGTGGAGGGTCCGTCATGGTCTGGGGCGGTGTGTCACAGCATCATCGGACTGAGCTTGTTGTCATTGCAGGCAATCTCAACGCTGTGCGTTACAGGGAAGACATCCTCCTCCCTCATGTGGTACACTTCCTGCAGGCTCTTCCTGACATGACTCTCCAACATGACAATGCCACCAGCCATACTGCTCCTTCTGTGCGTGATTTCCTGCAAGACAGGAATGTCAGTGTTCTGCCATGGCCAACGAAGAGCCCGGATCTCAATCCCATTGAGCACGTTTGGGACCTGTTGGATGGGAGGGTGAGGCCTAGGACCATTCCCCCCCAGAAATGTCTGGGAACTTGCAGGTACCTTGGTGGAAGAGTGGGGTAACATCACACAGCAAAAACTGGCACATCTGGTGCAGTCCATGAGGAGGAGATGCACTGCAGTACTTAATGCAGCTGGTGGCCACACCAGATACTGACTGTTACTTTTGATTTTGACCCCTTTGTTCAGGGACACATTATTCCATTTCTGTTAGTCACATCTGTGGAACTTGTTCAGTTTATGTCTCAGTTGTTGAATCTTGTTATGTTCATACAAATATTTACACATGTTAAGTTTGCCGAAAATAAACGCAGTTGACAGTGAGAGGACGTTTCTTTTTTTGGGGGCTGAGTTTTTAGTAGAAGAACCAATAGCTGAACCCTGCATACCTGTCCGGCATGAGACTCTGATCCTGGTCTGCAGCCAAACCCTCCATCAAAATTCATACAGGACAGAACAAACTCCACAGCCTTGTCCATGTTAATGGCATCCAGCCTACCCTGCAGACACACAGACCAAATAGTTAACTACTGTTGTGTACAGACTAATGATACAAGACACAGAACAACATCTATCCTCCAACAATACAAGCCCTATTCTAGCAAACAAAGCCAAAATGACTTGTGAGGTGTCTTATATACAAAATAAACATTTGTTTCAATGTGCTGTAATGTTACATAGAGGAAACAAACAACAATGTGCAATGTGCTGTAATTTGTTTCTCTCTGGCTGAACCATCGAAGCCCCCTCCCTCCAGACGCTACACTGATTTCCAATCCAAACTGTCTCCCACTCTCAGCCTTTCATCCAAACTGTCTCCACTCCCAGCCATTCATCCAAACTGTCTCTACTCCCAGCCTTTCATCCTAACTGTCTCCACTCCCAGCCTTTCATCCTAACTGTCTCCACTCCCAGCCTTTCATCCAAACTGTCTCCACTCCCAGCCTTTCATCTAAACTGTCTCTACTCCCAGCCTTTCATCCTAACTGTCTCCACTCCCAGCCTTTCATCCTAACTGTCTCCACTCCCAGCCTTTCATCCAAACTGTCTCCACTCCCAGCCTTTCATCTAAACTGTCTCCACTCCCAGCCTTTCATCCAAACTGTCTCCACTCCCAGCCATTCATCCTAACTGTCTCCACTCCCAGCCTTTCATCCAAACTGTCTCCACTCCCAGCCTTTCATTCAAACTGTCTCCACTCTCAGCCTTTCATTCAAACTGTCTCCACTCTCAGCCTTTCATCCTAACTGTCTCCACTCTCAGCCATTCATCCTAACTGTCTCCACTCTCAGCCATTCATCCTAACTGTCTCCACTCTCAGCCTTTCATCCAAACTGTCTCCACTCCCAGCCTTTCATCCTAACTGTCTCCACTCTCAGCCTTTCATCCTAACTGTCTCCACTCCCAGCCTTTCATCCAAACTGTCTCCACTCCCAGCCTTTCATCCTAACTGTCTCCACTCTCAGTCTTTCATCCAAACTGTCTCCACTCCCAGCCATTCATCCTAACTGTCTCCACTCCCAGCCTTTCATCCAAACTGTCTCCACTCCCAGCCATTCATCCAAACTGTCTCCACTCCCAGCCTTTCATCCAAACTGTCTCCACTCCCAGCCTTTCATCCTAACTGTCTCCACTCCCAGCCTTTCATCCAAACTGTCGCCACTCCCAGCCTTTCATTCAAACTGTCTCCACTCTCAGCCTTTCATTCAAACTGTCTCCACTCTCAGCCTTTCATTCAAACTGTCTCCACTCTCAGCCGTTCATCCTAACTGTCTCCACTCTCAGCCTTTCATCCAAACTGTCTCCACTCCCAGCCTTTCATCCTAACTGTCTCCACTCCCAGTCTTTCATCCTAACTGTCTCCACTCTCAGCCTTTCATCCTAACTGTCTCCACTCCCAGCCTTTCATCCAAACTGTCTCCACTCCCAGCCTTTCATCCAAACTGTCTCCACTCCCAGCCTTTCATTCAAACTGTCTCCACTCTCAGCCTTTCATCCTAACTGTCTCCACTCTCAGCCTTTCATCCAAACTGTCTCCACTCTCAGCCTTTCATCCAAACTGTCTCCACTCCCAGCCATTCATCCTAACTGTCTCCACTCCCAGTCTTTCATCCAAACTGTCTCCACTCCCAGCCTTTCATCCAAACTGTCTCCACTCCCAGCCTCTCATCCTAACTGTCTCCACTCCCAGCCTTTCATCCAAACTGTCTCCACTCTCAGCCTTTCATCCGAAAACAAAGACATGCAATCACCATCCCAATTTGTTGTTTGTTTTTCCTTTTCATGTACTTTGAGTTAATTTTCTGTAATGAAAAGCACTATACAAGTTAACTAAATGATTATAATACTAATAATATATAATATATATATATATAATACTATAATGGGGAAAAAAACATATGCATTCTGGTGTAAAAGTAAAGAATATAATGTGTTAGCTAGTAACCAAAGACAAAATGACAGAGTTCATTTGAGCCGTACCAGCAATGCGAGTGTTGCGACAGCACAGAAAGAGAATCGTGTGTCTATCTCCCCTGTAGAGACAGTAGATGAAGACAGACAGGTTAGGTTTTAAAGGTAGACTCAGCAATATGGCATCATGATAGGCAGTGGGGTGACTTCCTGCTTACAGACATCAGCAACAACAGACTGCCAGGACCACAAGTATCAGCTCTTTGACCAACTTTTGATTTACTTTTGTTTGTTTTTTCAGATGGGGGGGGGTTACAGGTAAAAATAATCAAAGAAATGCATACAAAGATAACCCATTCCCCCATCAGTCCCCATCCTCCCCCCCTTCAGTCCCCATCCTCCCCCCCTTCGGAAAGTATTCAGACCTCTTCCCTTTATCCACATTTTGTTACGTTACAGCCTTATTCTAAAATTGATTTAATAGTTTTTTCCCCCTTTTCAATCTACACACAATACCCCATAATGACAAAGTAAAAAGAGTTTATTGCAAATGTATAATATATATATATATATTTTTTTTACAGAAATATCACATTTCCATCAGTATTCAGACCCTTTACTCTGTACTCTGTTGAAGCACCTTCGGCAGCGATCACAGCCGCGAGTCGTCTTGGATTTGATGCTACAAGGGGGTTCAGCTCTGACATGCACTATCAACAATGGGACCTTATATTGACAGGTGTGTGTGCCTTTCCAAATCATGTCCAATCAATTGAATTTACCACCGGTGGACTCCAATCAAGTTGTAGAAACAGGATGCACCTGAGCTCAATTTTGAGTCTCACAGCAAATGGTCTGAATACCCATATAAATAAGGTATTTCAGTTTTATTTTATTTGACATTTGCAAAAATGTCTAAAAATCTGTTTTTGCTTTGTCATTATGGGGCATTGTGATGTCATTATGGGGCATTGTGATGTCATTATGGGGCATTGTGATGTCATTATGGGGCATTGTGATGTCATTATGGGGCATTGTGATGTCATTATGGGGCATTGTGATGTCATTATGGGGCATTGTGATGTCATTATGGGGCATTGTGTGTAGATTGATGAGGGGAAAAAACTATTAAATCCATTTTAGAATAAGGCTGTAACGTAACAACATGTGGTTAAAGGGGAAGGGGTCTGAATACACTGTACTCATTTTGACAATAGATACACTGTCGGTTAAAGGAACTGGGATATTATTCCATCTACTGAGGTCGGATTTAATTGATTTGAGCGTTCTGGTAATCTTTCAGACAAGGGTTTTATTTATATATATATATATATATATATATATATATATATATATATATATATATATATATATATATATATATATTTCCAAATAATTAAAATGGGAAAGGATTGGGATTCCATAGAGATGGGGTCCTCCGTCAGGGTCTTGAGAGGCAGTAGGGATGATTTGGTTAGATAAATTCAGCTTCATCTCAAGTTATAAAAATGTATCTAGGATCATCAATGCATCCACCACTATCATCTCGACATTGTGCAGAAACCCAGACATAAAGTAAACTCACCCCATTTGTCTCCAGCGAACGAGCCATCCTCCTGCTGCAGTCCTCTGACGTACTCCACCACCTTGTCCACGTCCAGCACGTTCACGTTATCATACAACGAGAGGATCTGAGGGAGACGGACAGCATGGAGTTTATATGTGTCTACAGTTGTGTTTTCTAGGCATGAAATAGATTGTTACTATCTGAACGTGTCCAAAAACTAATGATGTTATGTATCCCATCTGGGTGGGTCGTGTTGTATTATACCTGTACAGCACTGAGTGTAGAACAGGTGTGGGTGGTGTTGTATTATACCTGTACAGCACTGAGTGTAGAACAGGTGTGGGTGGTGTTGTATTATACCTGTACAGCACTGAGCGTGTAGAGGACGTGTGGGTCGTGTCCAATGCTGGCGCTGACGCCTCCACAGTCGTGCTGACAGGACTTGATGAAGTCAGAGATCTCCTGTTGGTTCATCCTGGTCAGCTGACCCATCAAGTCCATCACCGTCAGGCCCCAGTAGATACCTGACATCCGCAGATACTCTGACAGGGTGTACTCCTGTGGTGGGAAAACAGAGGATATCAATGACTGAAACCAGTTAACTAGTAGATAGCTACATCCACTTCTGGCAGAGGAGAGGGATGATACAGGCAACCAATCAACAAATGAAAGGGGAGGGAGGGGAGGGAGGGAAGGGGAGGAGGGGATGACACAGCTAGCTAGCTACATCCACTCATCCTCATGTACTCTGACAACGTGTTCTCCTGAGGGAGGGGAGGGAGGGAGGGAAGGAAGGAGGGAAGGGAGGCAAGGGGAGGGAGGGAAGGGGGGGGAGGGAGGGAAGGAAGGGGAGGGAGGGGAGGGAGGGAGGGAGGGGAGGGGATGACACAGGATATCAAATAACAATTGAAACATAGATAGCTAACTACCTCCACGTAGTTAGAGCAGAGTTTCTCAAACATGTCTTGGAGAGGTGCAGGTTTTTTAGTTTTTTAATGCTTTCCATGACTGGTCTAATCAAAGACATCCTTGTTCACCTGCCACAGACGGGAGTCAGGGAAATGATGTCAGCATAACATCCAATACTTACATAGTCATCCTTCTTGGAGCCGTAGGCAGCAATATAGTCTGCATGCTTGTCCAACAGTAGAGCACTGGGGGCATCAGACTTGATCACTACATCTTTTACTTGGGTCCCCTACAATAACAATGGGAGAAATGTAGCTAACGGTTATTTCATTGTCAGATGCAAGACGAGCAAGGCAGATACTGCTAACTAGCATAGTAAACTGACTACGGAGCTAGCTAGCAACTACCAGTTTGGCAAATTATACATTGACTGCTGCTCAGAATACAACATTCAGATTGAGAAGATCATTGTTTTTTTTCTTCTCTAGTAAGAGCCGTTGGATAGAGATGAGCAGCTGCTACAACATAGCTTGATTTTCTAGCGGGCCATTTCCTCTGCTCTGGATGAAAACAATGACAGTAACGTTACTCGCTACAGTTAGCCATCATTTTTGCTAAGATTTGTTTTTTTAATCGACAGGGAATATATTTCTCACTCTATAAGTACAAGCAGATAATACGAAACAAACTGAATCAGCTGTGTCCAATTTATGGAAAAGTACAAGAAGAAGAATAGTCATTTTAATCGCGATTCAAGTTACCATCCTTGATATCTTCGTATCATCTGGCGGCGCAGAATGTTTACCTCATGAAAAGTACACGTCATCAACGCGACAGACAGGGTGGGACATAAAACGTTTCCACAGCCACACTCAAAATTGTCGACAAAACATATATATATTTTGGTCTTAAAGTTTATAGTCAGGCATAAGATTAGCAGTGTGATTAAGGTTGAGTTTAAAATCTAATTTTAAGATAAATTGTAGAAATGGGTTTTGTGGCTAACATCCATGGGTCGCTCCTCTTTTCAGTTCGCTGCAGCTGGCGACTGGAACGAGCTGCAACAAACACTCAAACTGGACAGTTTTATCTCCATCTCTTCATTCGAAGACTCAATCATGGAGATTCTTACTGACAGTTGTGGCTGTTTTGTGTGGTGTATTGTTGTCTACCTTCTTGACCTTTGTGCTGTTGACTTTTTCCAATAATGTTGGTACCATTTTGTCATGTGTTGCAGCCTTATGTTGTCTTCGGTATCTCTTGTGTGTTTTGTCCTATATATATATATATATATTTTTTTTTTTATCCCAGGCCCCCGTCCCCGCAGGAGGCCTTGTGGTAGGCTGTCATTGTAAATAATAATTTGTTCTTAACTGACTTGCCTAGTTAAATAAATGGAAGCTAGTGACAACCAGGGGGCTTTTGCTGTGCTGTCAAACTTGTTCTTTGAGTAAATAGATCTAACGCTGGGTGAACACAAAGTGGTGAAAAACATTAACAGGATTTTCCAAATCCCAATAGATAAACTATTTATTCTAAGACTAATTTCTGTGTTTGCAGACATTGCCGCACAATTTGGTGGCAAAACGATGGAGTTCTTGCAGAACGCCAGCAAAAAAAGTCAATTTACATGTTGCTCATGAGTGCATGTCACAATGCTTTTGGATTATAATTAGATTTTAAATTCCGTATGAACGTCTTAATATGTTTGTCATCGCAAATCAACTGCATTATACGTAACACTTCCAAGCAGTAAGGCTAGAGTTTGTTACAGCAATATATCGAGCGTTAGCTAGAATTAATTATATTTGGTTGTGATCTTTGCAAAATAACTATTTTGGATGCAGCAGTCAGCATGCTAGCTAACGCTCGATATATAGCTGTAACGAACGCTCGATATATAGCTGTAACGAACGCTCGATATATAGCTGTAACGAACTCTCGATATATAGCTGTAACGAACTCTCGATATATAGCTGTAACGAACGCTCGATATATAGCTGTAACGAACGCTCGATATATAGCTGTAACGAACTCTCGATATATAGCTGTAACGAACTCTCGATATATAGCTGTAACGAACTCTCGATATATAGCTGTAACGAACGCTCGATATATAGCTGTAACGAACGCTCGATATATATAGCTGTAACGAACGCTCGATATATAGCTGTAACGAACTCTCGATATATAGCTGTAACGAACGCTCGATATATAGCTGTAACGAACACTCGATATATAGCTGTAACGAACGCTCGATATATAGCTGTAACGAACGCTCGATATATAGCTGTAACGAACTCTCGCCAAAGACATTTTACTGCTTGGAACTGTTCAAGCGATTTTATTTAGAAGAAATAAAAACGTAAATCTAAGATATGTTGAATGTGTGCAGATGGCGGTGGCTTTCTTTCTGCCACACATGGCTTTCTTACATTACACATTACTTCATTATAGTCTTCTCATGTAATTATTACTTTAGTCATTGTACAATACAAGTTAATCAGTATACATAGTTTATTACAGTTCAACAAAGTGCTGATAAAGTTGAGGTTTTACATGGGTTATGTTTCCAACTCATTTGATCGGTTATATTTTCACAAGTTACAATCTTCTTCACACAAAGCCATTTAATAACACTCCAGCTACAGTTGAACGTTGAAACCAAAGGGCAACAAGGCGTGTGGTGTGTTGTGATGACAGAAGGCCACATTGCACCCTATTCCCTATGTAGTGCACTACTTTAGACCAAAGGCTCTGGTCAAAAGAAGGGAACTATATAAAAAGCATAGTGTGCCAGATCTGATTCACCCAAAATATGTTGACATACATGTGATTTAGCATGTCTGGGACAATAGCACCACCCGAATAATCCAATTTTAAATTCATATATATATTTTTTCAGGGGGTGCCGCAGCCATGCTGCCCACCAACACGTTTTGATCATGACTATTAAAAAAACCGAGAAGGAAGACGACAGGTGTTCATTCAGAGAGGACGGGACTAGTGACTTGACAGGTGTTGGGAGCTCATTTCTTGAACCTGCCGAAGTGTTCACGGGAGATGATTAGCCTCTGGATCTGGGCTGTACCTTCATAGATCTGGAATTAAACAAGCAGACATAAAATGTATCCAATGAAGTCTTATCAGTTCCCCCCCCCCCCCCCCAATTTATATCAGTTTTCATTCCATTAAAAGCCAGGAGTTTTTCCCTAACCAGTTGACTGGACTAGGGAAGTGTTCAGTGAGGCACAACGTGGCTAAACATTTTCTAACGGAAACCAAAAACGATTGGTTAAGTTCATTCACGTGGTAATGTACCTCTTAACACAACCCAGGAAGTAGTGTACAGCTAAAGACTAAGTTCATCCAGGTCTCTAATTCACAAAGCGTCTCAAAAAGTGGGAGTGCTGATCTAGGATCAGGTCCCTTCCATCCATATAGTCTTACTCCTTATGAGCTAAAAAGGGAAAATGAGTTCTAGCACTCGGATGCTTTTTGCATACGGGCCCTGGTCAGATTACCACTATTGTTGTATGCATAAGGGCTACTGATTGGTCGTTCGGTACTCTAACAGAATTTAAAAACAGTTGATGAGGTAGAACTGCCCCCTCACCTGGTAGATCTTGGCATCCCTCATCAGTTTCTCTACGGGGTATTCAGAGTTGAAGCCGTTTCCTCCAAACACCTGCACGGCGTCGCTGGCCACCTGGTTGGCGATGTCTCCGGCGAATGCCTTAGCGATGGAGGCGTAGTAGGTGTTCCTCCTCCCGTTGTCAACCTCCCACGCTGACCTCTGCCAGCCCATCCTGGCCAGCTCCACCTTCATGGCCATCTCAGCTAACAGGAACGACACCGCCTGGTGCTGTGGGTGGGGGGGGGGTTGTTGTCAAACCTCAGAGTATTGAGATGTGTTCAGTAGGACGCAACGTTGTGGAACTTTCAGACAGATATGCCATGGAGAATAAACCTCTGATATGTAGGATAAAGGATCATGTCGGCTATGAAGTGAACATGGCCCTGTTGCCAGTTTCCCCAGACTAAGACGAAGTCTACTCCTGACAAAAAAGGAACTTTCAATGGAGACTGCAGTAGCATTATCAATGGTATGAGGTCAAAGGTCAAACCTTAGAGCACTTGGGCCAGTTTCCCCAGAATAAGATGAAGAATACTCCTGGACTACAAAGCACTTTCAAATCGTTGATAAGTTCTTGCTGAGGCTGAATCTCTTCAACTATCACCAAGGCAACAGTCTAATACCCTAATACTGACGTGGCTTCGTGTATTTCTAATGTGGAAGTGTGAAACAAAATGATGAACCTCAGCGATGAGTTTCCCGAAGGTCTTCCTCTCCAGAGCGTAGCCAGTGGCTTCATCCAGAGCTCTCTGAGCCAGACCTGTAGCGCCTGCTGCCACCTGGATGCACAGGAGGATGTCTTGTCACTAACTCATAATATAGCAGGTATGTTTGCAAAATTCTGGTAACTTTCCCACCATTCCCAGGTTTTTAGCGGGGAAAATATTGTGGACAATCCTTTAGCCAGGATTTCTGGAAAACCTTGGGATGGTTACCGGAAATTTTGCAAACCTGACGGCAGTGGTGTCAAACATGTAGCCCGCCATGTTGTCTAGGAAACCATGACTCACTGGTGGTCTGGTCTTGTCGAAGGCTCCCATGGCAATCTTGAAGCCAGCTCCTTCTCCAATCAGAACGTTCTCCTTGGGTATCCGGACGTCCTCAAAGGTGATTCCTCTGGTGTCTGAACACCGCTGACCCATGTTCAACTCCTACACACAGAGACACACAGCAATATTATAGGTTACTATAGTAACCTATAATATTGGGGCGGCAGGTAGCCTAGTGGTTAGGGCGTTGGATTAGTAACCGAAAGGTTGCTAGATCGAATCCCCGAGCTGCCAAGGTAAAAATCTGTCGTTCTGCCACTGTTCCTAGGCCGTCATTGTAAATAAGAATTTGTTCTTAACCGACTTGCCTAGTTAAATAAAATACAAGTAACATGTTCAACTCCTACACACACACATCAATATTATAGGTTACTATAGTAACATGTCCAGACACCAATCTCAGATCCTCTACAGTTTGCAGCATACACAAGTAATTTCATAAGTTCTAGCTAGCTAAATAATTGGGCATGTCTACGCAAAAACTAAAAAATAGATCCAGTCACTACTATGTAGAATTGTTGATCAAGGAATGGTGGTGACAGAGTGATATAACTGATCGGTCATTGAGACACTAGATCCTTACCTTCCTGCCGACTAGTATTCCAGGTGAATCTGCGTCAACGATGAAGCCTGTGAAAGCCTTGCTGGTTGGACACTTAGGGTCAGCATCAGTACGGGCCAGCAGGAAATACCTGTGAGAATTAAGAAGACTGTCTTATCACACCACATGCTGCCTTGGGAATAAACTAAAAGACAAACTTAATATTTTTATAGAGAAAACATTTCATTCCACAAAGGGGCATTAATGTGTTCAGCATGGCGGAAGATGGTCTTTATTGACAAATCACTTTAAAATGGTGGTGTGTGTGTTTCTCCTCTCACCAGTTGGCTTTGCCTCCGTTGGTGATCCACATCTTCTGACCGTTAACAACGTACTCGTCTCCTTTCTTCTCCGCCCGCGTCTTCAGGCCCGCCACGTCAGAGCCCGCGCCAGGCTCCGTCACACCGTACGCCTGTCAGTCAACACACAGCATTTTCTTATCATACTATATTTTGAGACATAATGGAATGTGGCGCCTTGAAAGCGCCTCGGCATGTTTGTCTGTTAGTGTAGGCTACACTACGGCTTTTTTAAAATGCAGACACGAAACTCTTCTCTGGAGAGATGAACAGCTTCTGAAGCAGGACTTAGCGTCCATCACTAGGCAACCGGAACAGTCAATCAAATAATATGGACCTAGCTGCGGCAGACTACTCTCTCCTAATAAATAAATAAATACTTTAAAAAGTTTGTTGAATACCGTGACTTACCAAGACGTTTAGAGGAAATAAAACATCTAGCTACAATACCAGAAACAACACACTAATCAGCGATGTTTATTGTTGTCAGGGAACAAATACAACGTTTTACACCGGAGAAGAGATGTCTGAAAAGGTACGTCTAGAGATGCGGCACTTTTTAAAATAGTCTGAAAAGTAGCTTTTGCCATGTTACTGTAGCTGTAGTCTGTCTCTGGAAAGGGTCGTGGACTAACCTGTACCCCAGCACATTGACACGGTACCAGTTCACCCTGTATATAGCCTCGGTATTGTTCTTTAAATATCGTGCAACTTTTTACTTTAGTTTGTTTTCTTAACTCTAATTAAAAAACGGTATTGTTGTAAATAATTAAGGGCTTGTAAGTAACTGTTGTATTCAGCACGTGAAATAACATTTGGTAGATAGAACTTCATTGCCTGTCCCTAGCGATCATACATTCCTAATCGGATAATTATTCTGCATTGTAAATTCATGTGGAATTTTATGATAATTTTTTAGAATCGTTTTAACTGAAAACCAATTTTAAAAAATGGCTGTTTAAACATTAAGCAAAATTACCACATCTCTTTTCTGGATGACATCATCATGATGTGTGTTTCCAGCATCAAGGCTGTTTTCATAAAGAAGTTCAATCTGCTTCGTGTTTTGTATCCTTGCCACGATACTGACGAGTATCGCGATACCCTGGCCCTACTATACGGTGTCCCACCCCTCTCTCGCTATACAATATGTGAGCGTTTGTGTTCTCGTAAAAACCGCAATCAATCAGTTTCCTCCGTTCCAAAAATACTGAATCTTAGGAGTCAATTTCTAGTGGAATCAAATCTTGACACTCAGAAACGGGAGTCGACTCTCCACCACTACGTCTTCCTTATGAACATTAACGGTTGGACAAATGGCAGAGGAAGGCAAAGCGACAACAGTGAAGTACTGTATGGCTATACTTTTGAGAAGTTAAATGACAAAATTGGTAAAATGCTAACATCACGAGATTGTATCGAGGTACTGTAACAGTAGTACGGTTGTAATGCTTAACCATGACTCAAACAGAATAGAACCATATGGATATCTGCATTGTGAATTCACTGGGATTTAAAAAATATTTTTATCATTGTAACAGAAAACAATGAATACATGTTTTACCCACTTGTCCCTAATTCCTTCTTGTATTTCATATGAACACTTACACACATGAGAGGTTCCTCTGTCATTCTGCCCAGGTACTTCTTCTTCTGGAAATCATTACCGGCTATGATCACTGGCATTTGCTGTGAGGAAAGAAACAGAAGAGCTCTTTAAGCCTGTATTGGGTTGCAAAAATACAGTCACTTTGTTTTTCTCATCACAATTCCAATGGTTTTCCAGAATAAGGAAATCTAGGAATCTTCCAACCAGGATTTCTAGAAAAAAACAGAATTTGGGGGAAAGTCTGACCTTTACCAGCCTAAGAAGAGCTCTGAATGAACCAGGGTTACAAGATGACAGTATTTCACGCTAACAGCCACTATGAGCCTCCATTTCACAGCAGGATTATTTTAAGACATATTTAGCCATGTATCCATTATACATGTAAAAACTAAACAAAAAAAATCAACCTTGATTCAAATCTTAGGTTTTTCAACTCTTTATAGTTTTACAGCTCAATGACAATGTGAACTTACACCGAGAGAGTTGGCTTCGATAGCAGTCTGAACTCCTGTGCAACCATAGGCCAGCTCTTCTGTGATGAGGCAGGAGTCAAATATGCCCAGACCCATTCCACCACAGTCCTCTGGAATGTGAGAGTTCATCAGGCCAAGCTCCCATGCTCTCTTGATGATGGGGAAAGGATACTGTGGGATAAAAAGGGTTAGGGTATGTGGTCCAATACGAAGCAGCTGCTGGCTGGACTGACAGCTACTCTGTTCCAATGATAGCATGCCACTGCTTGGTATACAAACAGGCTGGGAAAGACCAGAGCACCAGATTGATGTCTTCTACTCACTTCTCCACTCCTGTCGTAGGCTGCTGCAACAGGGACAATCTCCTCCCGGGAAAACTTCCTGGCTAGCTCCTGAAACTCTTTCTGTTGGTCTGTCATCTCTGTTGATAGTCAGACAGAGGGAGAGAGAGAGAGAGACAGGAAGTCTATAAATACACAGGTATGCATTGACACTGTCCCAGCAGCTGCTCGCAGAGAGCCCTGTCCCAACAGCTGCTCGCAGAGAGCCCTGTCCCAGCAGCTGCTCGCAGAGAGCCCTGTCCCAGCAGCTGCTCGCAGAGAGCCCTGTCCCAGCAGCTGCTCGCAGAGAGCCCTGTCCCAGCAGCTGCTCGCACTCACCAAAGCAGAACCCTGTTGACGGAGCATTCTGAGAGCTGGTAGCGGCCACGGCTGCAGCATTGGTACTCTGGAGCCGCAGGACAGACTGCACGCCCCCTCTCAGAGCCTTGAGGAGAGATGGGGCGAGGGCATAGAACAAATCAACAACTACTATAACCTTATGGCTGTGCAAGGGCCAAGGCGACACAGTGATTACGTGCCAAATGGCACCTTATTCCCCATGTAGTGCACTACTGGGCCCATAGGTAATAGGGTGCCATTTGGGACACAAAAAAAGACCTCATCCCACTAGCTAATGAATACATGCATAGTACTATAGGTACGTCAAATGTTACTATTTCTAGTGGATTTTAGAGGGATCTTTACTTCTGGGCTACAGTAGTTAGAGGGTGTACAAGAATGTCAGAACTTTAAACGTCAACAATTGACAACACCAAGAGGTTGATTGAAAAGGTTTGAATATGGGGTTAGATGCGTCACGTCTACTAGATAGTTTACAACACGTTTTCACAACAAACGACAAAGCTACAATCTATAAGAAAGCTAGCATGTACATGTGGCGCAGAAGGGAACCAATGCTTTTCACACTAACGTTAGGCATTAATTAACGTTATAGCTAGATAGCTAACTTAATGCTAGCTGCCTTTTCTCGGCTAGTAAGACAACTGTCAAATATGAAAATATCTCGATTTCTCGAGAAACCTGTCAACTAGGAACTACACAAAGCTTAAAGACATCTTAATTAACTGTTAAAGCATGTCAGTTATTTGTTTATTAGCTGTATTTTTACCTTGTTGAAAAGCATAGTTATTGTTGCACTACAGACGTCCGTGTCGTAAAATCCTTGAGTACACAAGTCACGTTCGTCCTACCAGAAAAATACATGTTTCATCCAATCAGCGCTGCGGGTTCTGTCACATGACGTTATGTACGTCGGGAGATGACTTTTCACCTAGTTTCTTACCTAAGACAAAGACCTTCTATAATATTGGCAAGATAGACGAGTGACCGATATTTATAAATATGTCTCTGAGGACAATGTCCTTCGAAACGTTTTCATTAGCTGGGTTTCCATCATATTGGCGACTTTTTTTCATGCGAATATTCTAAAATCTGCATAAAGAAAATAAATTATCTGTCGGCATTCGTTCAATTGTACCGGAACGTCCTGTTTCTAATCACAGCTGTCGTGATTTTTAAAAATATATTGTATGACTTTACTGCATGAAAATTATGGATAGAAACGTGCTTATTGACTTCCATATAAAAATTCCTCACTTCAGGGTTTTATTTTCGTGAACAGATTTTGGGCGGAGTAAACCCTCTTGCTTCGTCTTTTCCTCTGTGCGGATATTCATTACAATAAAACACAATATTCTCATTTTACAAAATAAATCATTCAAAATAATATTTTTAAATGCTGTATTCAAGAATTTATATTTGTATATACTAACCATAGTTTGTGTAAGGACAATAATGATGTTATTTCATTGTGAACAAATTAGTGAATTATATTAAATACAATTATATAACATAATCTTGAAATAATATATTTTCCTTAGAGATATTTTATAACCTATATGTATCATGTTGGATAAGTCAGGAATGTGATGATGGCAAGTGTAACAGTACAAATTTAGACCGTCCCCTCGCCCGGGCGCGAACTAGGGACCTCTCGCACACATCAACAACTGACACCTACGAAGCGTCGTTACCCATCGCTCCACAAAAGCCGCGGCCCTTGTGGAGCGATGGGGAACTACTACTTCAAGGTCTCAGAGCAAGTGACGTCACTGATTGAAACGCTATTTAGCGCCCACGCTAACTAAGCTAGCCGTTTCACATCCGTTACACAAGGGTAGTTATAATATAGACAAGATAAGCTCTTGTCCTGTCATAATTATACAACAAGGTCAAGATCAAGCAAAGTGGGAAAATACAGTCTCCTGGAAAGTTACACCTTGCACGGAATGGAAAACGACAGGTTGTACAATATATACAGTACGTCACACAGCCCGATTAATGGTTGTGTGACGTTCTATGAGCCTCATGGCTATCAGAGTAGAGGTTGATGCAGTGTGTCCTCAGCCGACCATTCCCAGTACAAACTACACTGAACAAAAATATAAACGCAACATGTAAAATGTTGGTCCCATGTTTCATGAGTTGAAATAAAAGATTGCATAAATTTTCCATGCACACAAAAAAGCTTCTCTCAAATGTTAGTGAGCATTGCTCCTTTGACAAGATAATCTATCCACCTGACAGGTGTTGCATATCAAGAAGCTCATTAAATAGCATGATCAATACACAGTGCTTATGCAGTAAAATGCCACTAAAATGTGCAGTTTTGTCACACAACACAATGCGACAGATGTCTCAAGTTGAGGGAGCGCGCAATTGGCATGTTTACTGAAGGAATGTCCACCAGAGCTGTTGCCAGATAATTGAATGTTCCTTTCTCTACCATAAGCCGCCTCCAACGTTGTGTTTGAGAATTTGGCAGTACATCCAACCGGCCTCACAACCGCAGACCACGTGAATGAAGTCATGTAGGCAAGCTGTTTGCTGAGGTAAACTCTGTGAACAGAGTGCCCCGTGATGACAATGAGTTGACGGTATGGGCAGACATAAAATACGGACAACAAACACAATTTAATTTTATCGATGGCAATTTGATTGCACAAAAATATAGTGACAAAATATTTTTTTAAGGTACAGTATCTGTGACCAACAGATGCATAATCTGTATTCTCAGTCATGTGAAATCCATAGATTAGGGCCTAATGTATTTATATCAATTGACTGATTTCCTTATATGATCTGTAACTCAGTAAAAATCAATGAAATTGTTACACGTTGCGTTTATATTTTTGTTTAGTTTAGAAAAGTAAATTTCCTGAAGAAAATGGTGTTGCATGGATGTGCATTTCAAAATGTCCCCAATGTCTATGGCACTATTGTTGCCATTCAAATGCATTTGTAGCTCATTTAAAGTAAAAAAACACCAATCACATTCTCAAGCAACCTAATTTGGGATCGTCTGAACATCAACATTGGTTTGGAGTTAATAGCTTAAAACACATTTTCTATATTTTGGCCTGTTTTTACCCATTGAATATTGGTATAGTTCAAAAAAGTATAAATGCCATCAGAAATATTTTCTCCAGCAACCCGAGTCGGGGCAGTCAGCTTAAATAATTTAAACTCTAGACGCGAACCAAAGAAATCTAAGAATGTGCAAGGAATCCAGATAAATCTAAGAATATGTAAGGAATCCAGATAAATCTAAGAATGTGTAATGATTCCAGATAAATCTAAGAATGTGTAATGATTCCAGATAAATCTAAGAATGTGTAATGATTCCAGATAAATCTAAGAATGTGTAATGATTCCAGATAAATCTAAGAATGTGTAATGATTCCAGATAAATGTAACGGTTTTCTTCTATCTCCTCCTCTGATGAAGAGGTAGAACAAGGATCGGACCAAAATGCAGCGTGTAGATTGCGATCCATGTTTTAATGAACAAACGTAAAACACGAATCAATACAAACACTACCAAAATAAAGAACGTGATGAACGTAACGAAAACCTAAACAGCCCTATCTGGTGAAAACACATAGACAGGAACAATCACCCACAAACACACAGTGAAACCCAGGCTACCTAAATATGGTTCCCAATCAGAGACAATGACGAACACCTGCCTCTGATTGAGAACCATATCAGGCCGAACATAGAACTAGACAAACTAGACATGTAACATAGAATGCCCACTCAGATCACACCCTGACCAACCACAACATAGAAATATACAAAGTAAACTATGGTCAGGGTGTGACAGTACCCCCCCCCCCCCCAAGGTGCGGACTCCGGCCGCAAAACCTGAACCTATAGGGGAGGGTCTGGGTGGGCATCTGTCCGCGGTGGCGGCTCTGGCGCTGGATGTGGACCCCACTCCATAATAGTCTTTGTCCACCTCCTTAGCGTCCCTAGATAGGTGACCCTCCTAAGAGACAGCTCGGGACAGAGGGGAAGCTCGGAACAGAAGGACAGCTCGGGACAGAGGTAGCTCAGGACTGATGGGTAGCTCAGCACTGAGAGGAAGCTCAGCACTGAGAGGAAGCTCAAGCAGGTGGTTGGATCCGGCAGATCCTGGCTGGCTGGCGGTTCTGGAAGATCCTGGTCGACTGGCGGATCTGGAAGAGTCTGGTCGACTGGCGGATCTGGAAGAGTCTGGTCGACTGGCGGATCTGGAAGAGTCTGGTCGACTGGCGGATCTGGAAGAGTCTGGTCGACTGGCGGATCTGGAAGAGTCTGGTCGACTGGCGGATCTGGAAGAGTCTGGTCGACTGGCGGATCTGGAAGAGTCTGGTCGACTGGCGGATCTGGAAGAGTCTGGTCGACTGGCGGATCTGGAAGAGTCTGGTCGACTGGCAGATCTGGAAGAGTCTGGTCGACTGGCAGATCTGGAAGAGTCTGGTCGACTGGCAGATCTGGAAGAGTCTGGTCGACTGGCAGATCTGGAAGAGTCTGGTCGACTGGCAGATCTGGAAGAGTCTGGTCGACTGGCAGATCTGGAAGAGTCTGGTCGACTGGCAGATCTGGCTGCTCCATGCTGACTGGCTGCTCCATGCTGACTGACAGCTCTGGCAGCTCCATGCTGACTGGCAGCTCTGGCTGCTCCATGCTGACTGGCTGCTCCATGCTGACTGGCAGCTCTGGCTGCTCCATGCTGACTGGCTGCTCCATGCTGACTGGCTGCTCCATGCTGACTGGCGGCCCTGGCTGCTCCATGCTGACTGGCGGCCGTGGCTGCTCCATGCTGACTGGCGGCCGTGGCTGCTCCATGCTGACTGGCGGCCGTGGCTGCTCCATGCTGACTGGCGGCCCTGGCTGCTCCATGCTGACTGGCGGCCCTGGCTGCTCCATGCTGACTGGCGGCCCTGGCTGCTCCATGCTGACTGGCGGCCCTGGCTGCTCCATGCTGACTGGCGGCCCTGGCTGCTCCATGCTGACTGGCGGCCCTGGCGGCTCCTTGCAGACTGGCAGCTCTGGCGGCTCCTTGCAGACTGGCAGCTCTGGCGGCTCCTTGCAGACTGGCAGCTCTGGCGGCTCCTTGCAGACTGGCAGCTCTGGCGGCTCCTTGCAGACTGGCAGCTTTGGCGGCATCCTGCAGACAGGCAGCTCTGGCGGCTCCTTGCAGACAGGCAGCTCCTTGCAGACTGGCAGCTCTATGCAGACTGGCAGCTCCTTGCAGACTGGCAGCTCCTTGCAGACTGGCAGCTCCTTGCAGACTGGCAGCTCCTTGCAGACTGGCAGCTCCTTGCAAACTGGCAGCTCCTTGCAAACTGGCAGCTCCTTGCAAACTGGCAGCTCCTTGCAAACTGGCAGCTCCTTGCAAACTGGCAGCTCCTTGCAAACTGGCAGTTCTGAACAGGCGGGAGACTCCGGCAGCGCTGTAGAGAAGGAAGGCTCTAACAGCGCTAAACAGGCGGGAGACTCCGACAGCGCTGGAGAGGCGAGGCGCACTGTAGGCCTGATGCGTGGTGCTGGCACTGGTGGTACTGGGCCGAGGACACGCACAGGAAGCCTGGTGCGGGGAGCTGCTACCGGAGGGCTGGGGTGTGGAGGTGGTACTGGGTAGACCGGACCGTGCAGGCGCACTGGAGCTCTTGAGCACCGAGCCTGCCCAACCTTACGGCGAGGTGGAATAGCCCGCACTGGGCTATGCAGGCGAACCGGAGACACCGAGCGCAAGGCTGGTACCATGTAAGCCGGCCCAAGGAGACGCACTGGGGACCAGCTGCGTAGAGCCGGCTTCATGGCATTAGGCTCGACGCTCAATCTAGCCCGGCCGACACGCGGAGCTGGAATATACCGCACCGGGCTATGCACCCGCACTGGAGACACCGTGCGCACCACTGCATAACACGGTGCCTGTCCGGTCTTTCTAGCCCCCCGGTAAGCACAGGGAGTTTGCGCAGGTCTCCTACCTGGCGTAGCCATACTCCCTGTTAGCCCCCCCCCAAGAAATTTTTGGGGCTGCCTCTCGGGCCTCCTTCCGCGCCGCCGTGCCTGCTTCGCCAACTCCATTCTCTGATAACCTTCCGCGCACTGCTCCATCGAATCCCAGGCGGGCTCCGGCACTCTCCCTGGGTCGACCGCCCACCTGTCGATCTCCTCCCAAGTCGTATACTCCATACTGTACTCCTCCTTGGGCTGCTCCTGTTGTTTCTTCTCCCGCTGCACCTTTGGGCGGCTACACTCCCCTGGTTTAGCCCAGGGTCCTCTCCCGTCGAGGATTTCCTCCCATGTCCAGAAATCCTTATTGCGCATCTCCTCGCGCTGCTCCTGCCTGTTGACACGCTGCTTGGTCCTTTTGTGGTGGGTGATTCTGTAACGGTTTTCTTCTATCTCCTCCTCTGATGAAGAGGTAGAACAAGGATCGGACCAAAATGCAGCGTGTAGATTGCGATCCATGTTTTAATGAACAAACGTAAAACACGAATCAATACAAACACTACCAAAATAAAGAACGTGATGAACGTAACGAAAACCTAAACAGCCCTATCTGGTGAAAACACATAGACAGGAACAATCACCCACAAACACACAGTGAAACCCAGGCTACCTAAATATGGTTCCCAATCAGAGACAATGACGAACACCTGCCTCTGATTGAGAACCATATCAGGCCGAACATAGAACTAGACAAACTAGACATGTAACATAGAATGCCCACTCAGATCACACCCTGACCAACCACAACATAGAAATATACAAAGTAAACTATGGTCAGGGTGTGACAATAAATCTAAGAATGTATAATGATTCCAGATAAATCTAAGAATGTGTAATGATTCCAGATAAATCTAAGAATGTATAATGATTCCAGATAAATCTAAGAATGTGTAATGATTCCAGATAAATCTAAGAATGTATAATGATTCCAGATAAATCTAAGAATGTATAATGATTCCAGATAAATCTAAGAATATGTAATGATTTCAGATAAATCTAAGAATGTATAATGATTCCAGATAAATCTAAGAATGTGTAATGAATCCAGATAAATCTAAGAATGTCTAATGATTCCAGATAAGTCTAAGAATGTGTAATGATTCCAGATAAATCTAAGAATGTCTAATGATTCCAGATAAATCTAAGAATGTGTAATGATTCCAGATAAATCTAAGAATGTGTAATGAATCCAGATAAATCTAAGAATGTCTAATGATTCCAGATAAATCTAAGAATGTGTAATGATTCCAGATAAATCTAAGAATGTCTAATGATTCCAGATAAATCTAAGAATGTGTAATGAATCCAGATAAATCTAAGAATGTCTAATGATTCCAGATAAATCTAAGAATGTGTAATGAATCCAGATAAATCTAAGAATGTCTAATGATTCCAGATAAATCTAAGAATGTGTAATGATTCCAGATAAATCTAAGAATATGTAATGATTCCAGATAAATCTAAGAATGTGTAATGAATCCAGATAAATCTAAGAATGTGTAATGATTCCAGATAAATCTAAGAATGTCTAATGATTCCAGATAAATCTAAGAATGTGTAATGAATCCAGATAAATCTAAGAATGTCTAATGATTCCAGATAAATCTAAGAATGTGTAATGAATCCAGATAAATCTAAGAATGTCTAATGATTCCAGATAAATCTAAGAATGTGTAATGATTCCAGATAAATCTAAGAATATGTAATGATTCCAGATAAATCTAAGAATGTGTAATGAATCCAGATAAATCTAAGAATGTGTAATGATTCCAGATAAATCTAAGAATGTGTAATGACTCCAGATAAATCTAAGAATGTGTAATGATTCCAGGAAAATCTAAGAATGTATAATGAATCCAGATAAATCTAAGAATATGTAATGACTCCAGATAAATCTAAGAATGTCTAATGATTCCAGATAAATCTAAGAATGTATAATGATTCCAGATAAATCTAAGAATGTATAATGATTCCAGATAAATCTAAGAATATGTAATGATTCCAGATAAGTCTAAGAATGTGTAATGATTCCAGATAAATCTAAGAATGTGTAATGACTCCAGATAAATCTAAGAATATATAAGGAATCCAGATGAATCTAAGAATGTCTAATGATTCCAGATAAATCTAAGAATGTGTAATGATTCCAGATAAATCTAAGAATATGTAATGATTCCAGATAAATCTAAGAATGTGTAATGAATCCAGATAAATCTAAGAATATGTAATGATTCCAGATAAATCTAAGAATGTGTAATGATTCCAGATAAATCTAAGAATGTGTAATGAATCCAGATAAATCTAAGAATATATAAGGAATCCAGATAAATCTAAGAATGTGTAATGATTCCAGATAAATCTAAGAATGTGTAATGATTCCAGATAAATCTAAGAATATGTAATGACTCCAGATAAATCTAAGAATGTGTAATGATTCCAGATAAATCTAAGAATGTATAATGATTCCAGATAAATCTAAGAATGTGTAATGATTCCAGATAAATCTAAGAATATGTAATGACTCCAGATAAATCTAAGAATGTGTAATGACTCCAGATAAATCTAAGAATGTGTAATGATTCCAGATAAATCTAAGAATGTGTAATGATTCCAGATAAATCTAAGAATGTGTAATGATTCCAGATAAGTCTAAGAATGTGTAATGATTCCAGATAAATCTAAGAATGTGTAATGATTCCAGATAAATCTAAGAATGTGTAATGACTCCAGATAAATCTAAGAATGTGTAATGATTCCAGATAAATCTAAGAATGTGTAATGATTCCAGATAAATCTAAGAATGTGTAATGATTCCAGATAAGTCTAAGAATGTGTAATGATTCCAGATAAGTCTAAGAATGTGTAATGATTCCAGATAAGTCTAAGAATGTGTAATGACTCCAGATAAATCTAAGAATGTGTAATGACTCCAGATAAATCTAAGAATGTGTAATGATTCCAGATAAATCTAAGAATGTGTAATGATTCCAGATAAGTCTAAGAATGTGTAATGATTCCAGATAAGTCTAAGAATGTGTAATGACTCCAGATAAATCTAAGAATGTGTAATGACTCCAGATAAATCTAAGAATGTGTAATGATTCCAGATAAATCTAAGAATGTGTAATGATTCCAGATAAATCTAAGAATGTGTAATGACTCCAGATAAATCTAAGAATGTGTAATGATTCCAGATAAGTCTAAGAATGTGTAATGATTCCAGATAAGTCTAAGAATGTGTAATGACTCCAGATAAGTCTAAGAATGTGTAATGACTCCAGATAAGTCTAAGAATGTGTAATGCTGCTCTGCCATTATCAATGTCATGTCCCCCATCCTTGACTTTTCCTAAATAGCAGTCGTTAGAATTTGAGTATCACAAGCAGTTTGTTATAAGAAGTTTGAGGATGTCACTTTTTCCCCCCTTATGCCCTTCACCAGTTGGCTGCCATCTGACAATGGCCCATCACTCCTCTTCAATGGCTGTGTGAAGTTACTGGATATTGGCAGGAACTGGAACACGCTGTCGTACACGTAGATCCAGAGCATCCCAAACATGCTCAAGGGGCAGGATTGGGGAGTAACGGATTGCATGTAATCTGTTACATGTACGGGATTACAAAAACCATTAACTGTAATCCATTACATTACCAGCAAAAATATTGTAATCAGATTACAGATTAGTTTAGAAAAGCTAGATGATTACATTTAAATTCAGAAAGGATGTTTGTGAAAATATTATTTGACACCTCTGTTTTCTCAATGATATTCAATTCAGTATTGACAAAAGGCGCAGGTTTAAGTTTGTTCCACCTGAGCGAGTCTGACCACCAATCAGAGACCACTATGATGACACACCAAATGACCACCAATCACAGACCACTATGATGACACACCAAATGATGACCACCAATCACAGACCACTAGGATGAACACCAAATCATGACCACCAATCAGAGACCACTATGACGACACGCCAAATGGGTTTGATGGATGACAACAGCTGCATAGTGCAAATCCCAGCCTATGGAATAAAAGTGGGGCCTTTATTGCTCAATCGAAATCATGCTGATAAAATAATTCATTGGCCTAATGGACACAAGCTAAAACTCACCTCTGATAGACTTAAAGGGGCAGTCTGTAGTTGCTACATCCATTTGACTTAAGTATATTTACCAGTACCAGTCAAAAGTTAGGACACAACTCTAGTTTCATTTTACTAGAGTTTTGATTCTATGAAACAACACATAGGGAATTATGTAGTAACCAAAAAGCATTTAACTCAAAATATATTTTATTTTAGATTATTCATAGCCACTCTTTGCCTTGATGACAGTTTTGCACTCTTGGCATTCTCTCAACCAGCTTCATGAGGTAGTTACCTGAAATGCATTTCAATTAACAGGTGTGCCCTGTTAAAAGTTCATTTGTCGAATTTTCTTCCTTCTTAATGCGCTTGGGCCAATCAGTTGTGTTGTGACAAGGTAGGGGTGGTATACAGAAGATAGCCCTATTTGGTAAAAGACCAAGTCCATAATATGGCAAGAACAGCTCAAATAAGCTGTTGACATGCAGTGTAGACGGAATGTTTTATTAACAGGTGGGAGTAAATTGGGCAACGCTGGCACATTCAACATGTCCTGTCCGGGAGTAAGGTTGAGTAGATGCAGCTAAAAAGAAAATACCTTGAAGCTTGTGGGACTTTTGTGTTTTTATTGACATGGTATTAAACAGCGGATCTATTTGCCCTTCTTGGCCTTGATCTTCCTCAGGTAGAACTCCAGCTCCTTGCCCTCCAAAATGTAGCCATCCACCCTGCCGCACTGGCCCGGCTTGGAGGCAATGCATGCTGGGAGAGAGAGAGAGAACAATTATTACCAAGTCAGAGAAGAAACACCAAGTAGAAGTTAACAGAAGTCCCATCAGAAAATTGACATGGGATTTTGTCGCTGAGGATTCAGATGTCATGAATAAATTGACCATCACCGTTGTAATGCAGTGTTCCTCACATCTGTTACAAGCCCAGCACCACACAATTCAGCTGATGGAAGTTCGGTCAATAAGGTGTTCGTGCCGGGGAGGAACGATTCAGACATTTCTGACCAAGACTAAAAAGCATTATTAGATCCCCTCACGAGTGTTTCTGCACGTCTGGGAAACTAAGCCTGCATACGCCGAGTACCCGGATGAAAACCACAATAACTAGTAACTGGAGTATATGTATCAAGCATTTCAGACTAGGAGCGCTGATACAAATCACCCTTGACCTTTAAAATCAGCAGTGCTGCCCAGTAGAAACAGAGACTCACCGAGGAGTTTCCCCTGCATGAACTGTTCTTCCAGGAGAGGGCTGATCTTGCAGTTCTTCTTGCGCTCGTCAAACTTCTTCTGAATCTTCTTCGACCTCTTCTTGTTGATCACCTCTTCCTCCTCGGGAGTCTAAAAACAGGAAATAAAGACGCTAGGCGATTAATGACGGGCACCAATGGAACACTTGTACGATTTCAAGTATGTTGAGTCTGCACGAAAACATTTCACAGAACCGTTTATACCTGCAGTTGACCCCCGGCCTGCTAACACGGGGTAGCCTAGTGGTTAGAGTGTTGGACTAGTACCCGAAAGGTTGCAAGTTCAAATCCCTAAGCTGACAAGGTACAAATCTGTCGTTCTGCCCCTGAACAGGCAGTTAACCCCACTGTTCCCCGGTAGGCCGTCATTGACAATAAGAATTTGTTCTTAACTGACTTGCCTAGTTAAATAAAGGTGGGATTTGTCTACATAATTAAGTCTCCAGTATATTTAGTTTCACTCAGTTCTGGTAATAAAACCCAAGGTCATTCTGTAGCAGACATGGACAACGGCATCTCCATCAAAATACCAGAGATTATAAACACATTGACATGCAACAAAATAACAAGGGATTAGTGTACTGGCTTTGGGACTCGGCTGTCAGCTAGTGTCCGTTAGTGAAAGTAGTACTCTACATTAAGGCTTCTGTTGACAGGCGATAGTGGATACCGGCAGACGCTGTGGCCAAAAGCAGCACATTTAAGGAATTAGGTTGCCATTTGGGACAATATAGTAACAGAACATTCATTTTAACTAAGATGACAGTACATAAGGAAATCAGTCAATTTAAATAATTTCATTCGGCCCTAATCTATGGATGTCACATGACTGGGAATACAGATCTGCATCTGTTGGTCACAGATACCTTAATAAAGAGGTAGGGTGTGGATCAGAAAACCAGTCAGTATCTTGTGTGACCATTTTCTTAACGCAGCACGACATCTCCTTCACATAGAGTTGATCAGGCTGTTGATTGTGGCCTGTGGAATGTTTTCCTACTCCTCTTCAATGTCTGTGAAGTTGCTGAATATTGGCGGGAACTGGAACACGTAGTACAAGTCGACCCAGAGCATCCCAAACGTGCTCAATGGGTGACATGTCGGAGGTGATGGCGGCAGGAAAATGGCACGACAACGGGCCTCGGGAGAATGTCACGTTATCTGTGCATTCAAATTGCTGCCGAAAAAATGCAATTGTGTCTGTGGCTTATGCCTGCCCATACCATAACCCCACCACGGGGAACTCTATTCACAACGGCGACATCAGCAAACCGCTCACCCACACGACAATACACGCTCGGCCAAGTACAGTTGAAACTGGGATCCATCCGTAAATAGCACACGATGCCAGTCGAAGGTGAGCATTTACCCACTGAAACCCCTTATGATAGAGAAAATAACATTAAATCCCCTGGTGGACATTCTTGCAGTCAGCAAGCTAATTGCACCCTCCCTCAACTGGAAACAAACTGTACATTTTATAGAACCATTTTATTGTCCCCAGCGCAAGGTGTACCTGTGTAATGATCATGCCGTTTGATATTCCACACCTGTCAGGTGTCAGATCTTGGTAAATGAGAAATGCTCACTAACAGGGATGTAAAGGATTGAACAAAATTGAGGGAAGGTATCTTTTATTTCAGCTCATTAACTTTAACAAGGATTAACAAGGATTAACAAGGATATGCATTTTCTTTGTATCATTTGAAAGGAAACTCTGAATGTTGTGGAAATTTGAATTGAAAGCAGGAGAATATAACAATAGATCAGGTAGAAGAAAATACAAGGAAATAAAAATATATGTTTTCTGTTTTTTTATTGTTGCTGCATCATCTTTCAGCCAAACATACTGATAGGATGCTGGGGGTGGTTTGACCAAGAAAAGCCAAACATACTGATAGGATGCTGGGGGTGGTTTGACCAAGAACAGCCAAACATACTGATAGGATGCTGTGGGTGGTTTGACCAAGAACAGCCAAACATACTGATAGGATGCTGTGGGTGGTTTGACCAAGAACAGCCAAACATACTGATAGGATGCTGGGGGTGGTTTGACCAAGAACAGCCAAACATACCGATAGGATGCTGTGGGTGGTTTGACCAAGAACAGCCAAACATACCGATAGGATGCTGTGGGTGCTTTGACCAAGAACAGCCAAACATACCGATAGGATGCTGTGGGTGGTTTGACCAAGAACAGCCAAACATACTGATAGGATGCTGTGGGTGGTTTGACCAAGAACAGCCAAACATACTGATAGGATGCTGGGGGTGGTTTGACCAAGAACAGCCAAACATACTGATAGGATGCTGTGGGTGGTTTGACCAAGAACAGCCAAACATACTGATAGGATGCTGTGGGTGGTTTGACCAAGAACAGCCAAACATACTGATAGGATGCTGTGGGTGGTTTGACCAAGAACAGCCAAACATACAGATAGGATGCTGGGGGTGGTTTGACCAAGAACAGCCAAACATACTGATAGGATGCTGTGGGTGGTTTGACCAAGAACAGCCAAACATACTGATAGGATGCTGTGGGTGGTTTGACCAAGAACAGCCAAACATACTGATAGGATGCTGTGGGTGGTTTGACCAAGAACAGCCAAACATACAGATAGGATGCTGTGGGTGGTTTGACCAAGAACAGCCAAACATACAGATAGGATGCTGGGGGTGGTTTGAATGAAGAACATAAGATGGCAACAATAGCTGAGCAAAGTTTTAGACAGATAACTTCAACAATGAGCGAGCTACATGATATTGAGCGCGAAGTCACCCAGGTGTCCCACACAAATGTACCCAAAGTGGCCGAATTGGTACAGCGATACATTTGGAAGGAAAGTACTATATACAAAATACAGCTATTCCAACACACCCCAACAAAATATTAAAAAAATAATAATAAAAACAAACACAGGTAACTACGGCCCATAGCAGTTTACTCCTTCTGCTGTAAAGCAGAGGCTTACTGAACAGGTGGTGCAGGTGATGGGGCATTTCCTGTGACAAAGGGCACGTGATCAGTAGTCATTGGGCCAAAATAAGTCAGTCAACGATAGACCGGTACTACCATTGGTGCGCAACCAAGCCTTGATTGGTGTCAAATCGGTTCGTTCAAAACGCCCCAGAAAAAGAAACATCAAGTATGGTTGTTAGTAACAACCAGAGGATTGCAACGAAACCAACCGTGACCGGTTAAACATTTGATTAGTGTGTGTAATTACCACGAACGCTTCGTCCAAAGTTGAATGAGAGGGAAATCACGACGCAAGTGGTTTACAAATGTTTCGTCTTAGGCTATAAAAATGGATGTTATCAAACAAAACTAACGTTCACTGTGTAGTTAGGACACTTGGCATTGCCAACAGACAAAGATCTTCAAAGGTACGCAATTTATTTTGTTATTTCCAAGCTAATGCTTGGTTGGAAAATGCTAGTAATACTTGTGGCTGCGTGGCGCCGTCCTCAGAAAATAGCACGTTTGCTTTCGCAGTAAAGCCTTTATGAAATCTGACACAGCGGCTAGATTAATAAGATGTTCATCTTTTAAAATGGTGTAAAATACATTTACAAGAATGTTTAAAACAACGATGTGTTTAGAATGTTGGCGCTCTGCAGTGACACCGCACGTTGGCCTGGTGGGACGTTAGCGTCGGAGGTTAAAACATGGAACCAACACTTTACACGTTGCAGTTATACACCTTCGTTCAATTTAAAACCGGTGCACTACATAGGAGCCATTTGGGACTTGTACGTACCAGCTTGGCTCCCTTCTTGCGTCCCAGAGGAGTGGCGAAGTGGGCCTCATACCACTGCCTGTAAGGCAGGCTGTCGACGAGAACGATGCAGTTCTTCACCAAGGTCTTGGTTCTCACCAACTCGTTGTTGGAGGCGTTGTACACCACATCAATGAGCCTGGTCTTACGAGTGCAGCCTGCAAAATGAACACAAGACCGCGTCAATATCAACATTCCCACCTGTGTGTAGTGGTAATATTACAGGGGTGATGAAACAGGGGTTCAAGCACAGTCTGTAGAAATAAACAGGCCCATGAGCGTTTTTAAGTAGCTTTAAAATGGCTAAATTTACACCAAACGCAACGTGCTGGTCACGTTTCATGAACTGAAATATAATCCATATCATCCTCGCCCCAACCTTTAAGGTATCTGTATTCCCAGTTGTGTGAAATCGATCGATCAGGGCCTAATGAATTCATTTCAATTGACTGTTTATTTTTACTCAGTAAAATATTGGAAACTGTTACATGTTATGTTCAGTTTACATTATGGCCAAATGCACACATGTAGGTGGTAAATCAGGTGAAATTAATTGAGCTCTCAAAACACATTGCGTTTCATGAGTGAGTCTAGCTTTTGTCTTTCTCAGAGTCACAAATATCGTCACAAACATTCAGTAGCAGAACTGGACATGAATATCGTCATTGAAAGACTCACGACACCCTTACAGATTTAACTAGTGTGTACAGCTGACATCCATAGCAGAACCGTATGGAAACTTACACTCAGAGCCCCATGAGAAGTTACCCACGTCGACCCTCAGAGCGCGGTACTTCTTGTTGCCACCGCGGGTCCTCACCGTGTGAATACGGCGAGGTCCAATCTAGAAGAGAAGCAAGTTTTTTTAGTGGAAACCAACTAAATCATGAATGATTGCATTATGTATAGGGATACCTGGTGGCCACAGGTGCCCAATTGTTTGGCATAGGTGTGTCAGTGTAACTATGACAGTCCGGGTCATTGGTAGGTCCTAAAACTTTAACCAAAACGGTCAAAACAGACCTACCTATGGTCAATTTGTAATCATCCACACCACAAACAATCAAACCTTATATTACTAGCTACTGTCCACAATACCGATACACGTGGTCAGCGTCTTCACCTTTGTGTTTGCAGGGGGGCGACCCAGTTCATACTTCCTCTTCTTGTGGTAGGGTTTGCGTTTGCCGCCGGTCTTGCGGCGTTTATGCCAGTTGTCCCTAGAGATACCTGGGCCACAGAAACAAGACACTAGTGAGAAAGATGCGAACTTTGCAACAAACAAAAAAACACTAAAGCCAAAGGAAGCCATTGTGCTTGCGAGTGTCAGTTCTCCAAGGTGGTTATCCGCACAGTAATCTCGGAAACCTAATCGTCATCATATTCACTCAAACACAAAGCTTCTCCGAATAGTGAACCACTACCTAGGTAGCGCTAGCACGTTAGCCTAAGCTAGCGTGATTCTGAGTAGCCATTGCCCAACATCAGCACAGTACTAATAAAGATTAACGTTATCCCGTTAAATCACTGAACATAGTCCTGTAGATACACATTTCTTCGTAAGCATGCAAAGATTTAGTCGATATATAGATTAATTAGTAAAAGAGGTACTAAATTGAGAATGTTTTTAAAAAATAAACTTATCCAGAGGCCTATCGCTAGCTTACAACTAAAATCCCTAGCTAACGAGGAAGACTTGGCAGCAAAATGTCTACCAAAACAACGCAACACAGCAATGTGTATTAGGTTTAAGGTACACCAAACTAGGTAACTACTAAAACAAGAGTGCAATTTGAGAACTATCTGCAAATGCTCACTTGCAAGTCAGCTAGACTAGCCCATGAGAGCAGCCATCTTGTAACATGACATCCTTTTATAATAATTCAGTTAAAAACAATAATCTATGGTGATATTAGTGCAACTCAACAACATTCCAGTAAGATATTCAAATAAAAAGTAATCTGCCAAACCATTATAGTTATATTCCTGATGTAAAACAAGTGATGGACAAGGATTCTCTCAGCGACCGGAGGATGAAAACACGTACCCATTCTCAGGCGCCGGCTGGAAAGAGAACACGCAAAGGTTCATGGGGAAGTTTGAAGGTGTCAGATATCGCGAGACTGTACGATAACTCTAGAAATCCATGAGCGCAAACTGAAACATTGACTGCCGCCATCTGTGTGTGTGCACCACCCAGGATAAACTAGAAAGCCCCAAAACTATTACTGCAGAGATGTATACTTCGAGTACCAGTCAAAAGCTTGGACAAGCCTCAATCCAGAGTTTATTTAGACTATTTTCTACATTGTACAATAATAGGGAAGGCATCAAAACTATGAAATAACAGAATCATGTTGTAACCCCCCCAAAAAGTGCTAAATCAAAATATATTTTATATTTGAGATTCTTCAATGAAGCCACCCTTTACCTTGATGACAGCTTTGCACACACTCTGCATTCTCTCAACCACCTTAAATTAACCCTAATTATTTCTAAAACTAATAGCATTGTATTTTGGACAAATCATACACTAAACCTCAACTACATCTTGTAATAAATAATGTGGATATTTAGCAAGTAGAGATGACTAAACTGCTTGGAGTAACAAAGATTACTTATGTAACCATGGTTATGTGAGCTATATGGATCACTCCAATATATTGGTATCACTCCGCAGCGGAGGGATACATCCGACGTGAGGATTTACAGATTTACTCCAGTCTACACCTGTCACTGCTGGGGTCCACCCCTATAAATAGACCACATGGCCACGACCCACGTTCTCTACATTTTTGAGGCTCCTCTAGCACCGTAGAGGAGAAGCAGAGGCAGGGAAAGGGTGTGTCAGGGGTCCTGCCTTTCGTCTGGCGCCCCGAGCGCCTTGGTCCCTCAGTCACGTCCCTATGGCGGTGATGGTTGACAGGTTATTGTTCCACCGCACGCTGTGCCCCTCCCCACTGCCGTTCCTCAGCACGAGGCGAAGGGGCAGGAGGGGGACCCCACCGTCGTTTGGGTGCAGGTGTGTGACGACAGTCCGTCTGCCTTGGACCCAGGGCCTGAGGTGGCGGCATGAACCATCTCAGAGTCTCCCTACGAACCTCATCAGTCTGCTCCAGAACGTCATTAACCCCTGTGCCAAAAGGTCAGCACTGGGATGATGGGGAGAGTGGAAAATGTGCTCTGGAGAGCAGTTGGCAGACGGGATTGGGCCAGCCAGAGATGGCGCCGGGAGGTAACCACCTGCATCATAGCCCGCTCCCCTCTGCCCAGGCACGAGGTATGAAGAGCTCCAGGGGGGGATGCCACCATCACACCTGTCACAAAGGGAAGACATAATAAACTCAGCCAAGCCAGCGAGGTCACGGAGCAGAGGTACAACGCCCTGGGAGAGTTTGTCGTGACCCACTTGGAGGGATAGGATCTCAGTGAGGGATACATTACCCAGTACCTCGGCAAAAAGGGGAAGACCCCTGTGGGAAAAACAGGCAAGACAAAACAGCAACCAGGTAATGGATCTAATATGTGAGTTTTTTTACTTGTTTTTTTTTTAACACCAACTCTAATATTACCTCGCTGGTTTCATATCCAACCAGTAAAAACAGCACCATATGATGGAGTAACTCTGTTAAGGAACTCCAAACGTAATGTCTCAATGTAGTGGAAGTCCACCACGACACTCTTACATTATGTATGTGAAAAAAAACAACTTTAGGGCAATTAGCAGATAACCCAACAGCATGTTAAGCAATTCACAACACAAGCCAGGATGCACACGGAGTCGTAGTGTAACGTCAACGAAACACATGCACAACAAAACCACGGACGGAAGATACAGATCAACCGCTCGTAGCTGAGTGCAGCACTCAAGAGGGGCTGCTGCAAACAGTCAGTGAGTATACGTCCACGCAAGATATTACACTTACCAAGCGAACTTCATAAAGTTTGAACCTCAAACCATACGGACGTCCGCTGAGAAAATGAGAGACCATGTTTCGCGGCCATGGGGTCTATATATAGGGGCGAACCCCAGCCGTGACACAGGTGTACGCGGGAATAAATCTGTAAATCCTCACGTCGGATGTATCCCTCCGCCGCGGAGTGATACCAATATATTGGAGCGATCCAACATAGTGAAACATAACCCTGTATTGTAAACTGTCATGGTCAAAACATATTGATACAACAGTAGCTAAAATATGAAGTCTGTCCATAATAAAGCGCCGCTCTGCCTTAATATCAACAAGGCAACAAAAAAATATTAAAAAACACCTTATGGAACAGCGAGGACTGTGAAGCAAAACATACATAGGCACAGACACATGCATACACACACGATAACATACAAACACATATTTAGTACTGTAGATATGTGGTAGTGGTGGAGTAGGGGCCTGAGGGCACACAGTGTGTTGTGAAATCTGTTAATGTATTGTAATGTTTTTAAAATTATATAAACTGCCTTAATTTTGCTGGACCCCAGGAAGAGTAGCTGCTGCCTTGGCAGGAACTAATGGGGATCCATAATAAACCCCAGGAAGAGTAGCTGCTGCCTTGACAGGAACTAATGGGGATCCATGATAAACCCCAGGAAGAGGAGCCGCTGCCTTGGCAGGAACTAATGGGATCCATAATAAACCCCAGGAAGAGTAGCTGCTGCCTTGACAGGAACTAATGGGGATCCATAATAAACCCCAGGAAGAGTAGCTGCTGCCTTGACAGGAACTAATGGGGATCCATAATAAACCCCAGGAAGAGTAGCTGCTGCCTTGACAGGAACTAATGGGGATCCATAATAAACCCCAGGAAGAGTAGCTGCTGCCTTGGCAGGAACTAATGGAGATCCATAATAAACCCCAGGAAGAGTAGCTGCTGCCTTGGATCCATAATACATACAAATGAGGTAGTCACCTGGAATGCATTTCAATTAGCAGGTGTGCCTTGTTAAAAGTTAATGTGTAATTCCTTTCCTTCTTAATGTGTTTGAGTCAATCAGTTGTGTTGTGACAAGATAGGGGTGGTATACAGAAGATAGCCCTATTTGGTAAAAGACCAAGTCCATATGATGGCAAGAACAGCTCAAATAAGCAGAGAAACGACAGTCCATAATTTCTTTAAGACACGAAGGTCAGTCAATATGGAACATTTCAATAACTTTGAACGTTTCTTCAAGTGCAGTCGCAAAACCCATCAAGCGCTATGATGAAACTGGTTTCTCATGAAGACCGCCACAGGAATGGAAGACCCAGAGTTACCTCTGCTGCGGAGGACAAGTTCATTAGAGTTAACTGGCTCTCATGAGGACCACCACAGGAAAGGAAGACCCAGAGTTACCTCTGCTACAGAGGACAAGTTCATTAGAGTTACCTGTCTCTCATGAGGACCACCACATGAATGGAAGACCCAGAGTTACCTCTGCTGCAGAGGACAAGTTCATTAGAGTTAACTGGCTCTCATGAGGACCACCACAGGAAAGGAAGACCCAGAGTTACCTCTGCTACAGAGGACAAGTTCATTAGAGTTACCAGCCTCAGAAACTGCAGCCCAAATAACTGCTTCACAGAGTTTAAGTAACAGACTTATGACTGGTTCAAACATTGGAATATTCCCCATATTATGAAAAGTAAAACATCAGAAGTCATGTTTCTTCCACATTAGTTTATTATGTACAGTACAGCTGTAAATAGTTGGCACCGTTGCAGATACGGTATACTTAAGCAATAAGGCCCGAGGGGGGGTGTGGTATATGGCCAATATTCCACAGCTTAGGGCTGTTCTTAGACACGCCGCAACACAAGACTGCTCGGACACAGCCCTTAACTGAAGTATATTGGCCATATATCACAACCCCCCCCCCCAGAATTGCCTTATAGCTATTATAAACTGGTTACCAACATAATTAGAGCAGTAAAAATCTGTTTTGTCATACCCATGGTATACGGTTGGATATACCACAGCTTTCAACCAATCAGCATTCAGAGATCAAACCACCCATTTTATAAATGATAATAGGCTTGGCAGCAGCTTCAGATAGTGATGCTAATGCTGCGTTCATTACATTAGCCAATCAGCGGTCTCGGTAAGTTCAAAGCACATGAATGCACACAACTTGTTGCTCCCAGTTTACAAGTACTATTTTTGGCGTTTTCCCCCCACTTGTAATGAATGCTGCATAAATACAGGTGGGCGTGGCATAAAACTGCTATATGGGCGTGGCAGGGGGCGTGGTCACTCCTCCCAGGGACTCATGTCAGTGTCGATGGCAACACAGTTATAGGCAGCATAGCGCAGCTTGTCCTCACACACTTTCGCACTGCAGGGGACACAAAGTTAGGGAATTAGCTTTTACTAGAGAATGTGGAAGAGTATAACCATTGCAATTTCATATCTACAATCTCCGTTATATGGAACCAAAGAAACCACTTTCCTTCTAAATATTCTGATAACAGTAGAGAGAACAGTAGAGAGAACCTCCTGCCCAATGTATGACCATATTAGAGAGACATATTTCCCTCAGATTACACAGATCCAAAAAGAATTTGAAAACAAATCCAATTTTGATAAACTCCCATATCTACTGGGTGAAATATCAGTGTTACATCACAGCAGCAAGATTTGTGACCTGTTGCCACAAGAAAAGGTCAACCAGTGAAGAACAAACACCATTGTAAATACAACCCATATTTATGCTTATTTATTTTATCTTGTGTCCTTTAACCATTTGTACATTGTTAAAACACTGTGTGTGTATACATACATACATACATACATACATACGACATTTGTAATGTCTTTATTGTTTTGAAACTTCTGTATGTGTAATGTTTACTGTTAATTTTTATTGTTTATTTCACTTTATATATTATCTACCTCACTTGCTTTGGCAATGTTAACACATGTTTCCCATGCCAATAAAGCCCTTGAATTGAATTGAATTGCCATTAAAACTCACCTGGGGTAGTTGGGTAGATACAGGGTACTGGAGCAGGTGGAGGACTGTGGCAACGCATCTGTAGTCTCAGAGCTAGAGGTCAGGGAAACCAAAGATGTTATAATGCATCTGTAGTCTCAGAGCTAGAGGCCAGGGAAAACAAAGATGTTATAATGCATCTGTAGTCTCAGAGCTAGAGGCCAGGGAAACCAAAGATGTTATAATGCATCTGTAGTCTCAGAGCTAGAGGCCAGGGAAACCAAAGATGTTATAATGTATCTGTAGTCTCAGAGCTAGAGGCCAGGGAAACCAAAGACGTTATAATGCATCTGTAGTCTCAGAGCTAGAGGCCAGGGAAACCAAAGATGTTATAATGCATCTGTAGTCTCAGAGCTAGAGGCCAGGGAAACCAAAGACGTTATAATGCATCTGTCTTCTGAGCTAGAGGTCAGGGAAAGACGTTATAAAAAGTGCAATAACATCAGCATCTTATAAGGTATTTGCTTTGGGATTGCGTCCCACTAACGTAGGCCAAAAGGCGCCCCACTAACGTAGGCCAAAAGGCGTCCCACTAACGTAGGCCAAAAGGCGTCCCACTAACGTAGGCCAAAAGGCGTCCCACTAACGTAGGCCAAAAGGCGCCCCACTAACGTAGGCCAAAAGGCGTCCCACTAACGTAGGCCAAAAGGTGTCCCACTAACGTAGGCCAAAAGGCGCCCCACTAACGTAGGCCAAAAGGCGCCCTACCAACATACGGTAAAAGGAGCCCTACCAACATACGGTAAAAGGCGCCCTACCAACATACGGTAAAAGGCGCCCTACCAACATACGGTAAAAGGCGCCCTACCAACATACGGTAAAAGGCGCCCTACCAACATACGGTAAAAGGCGCCCTACCAACATACGGTAAAAGGCGCCCTACCAACATACGGTAAAAGGCGCCCTACCAACATACGGTAAAAGGCGCCCTACCAACATACGGTAAAAGGCGCCCTACCAACATACGGTAAAAGGCGCCCTACCAACATACGGTAAAAGGCGCCCTACCAAAATACAGTAAAAGGAGCCCTACTAACATACGGTAAAAGGAGCCCTACCAACATACGGTAAAAGGCGTCCTACCAACATACCCTTGTTTGTCAGGGAAGATGTAGATGGGAGCAGGAAGACGGCTCCTCCCCGTCACAAACCTCAGGAACCGGCTGCGGTCCTCTGGAAGAGGGGGGAACAGTCAGAGAGTTAGTGAATGAATAGAGAACAGAAGATAGAGCCACAGAGACAAAAATAAGACGGTTTTAACTGACCGTTAGTGAAGTTCATGAGAGCTTCCCACAGGTACTGTACCCTGACATCAGTCTGCTCCAAGTCCTCATATCGAGCTGTAGGAGAGAGAGACAACACTAGGGTTTACTATCAACCTGATGTGGAGAGAGAGAGAGAGAGAGAGGGGGAGACAACACTAGGGTTTACTATCAACCTGATGTGGAGAGAGAGAGAGAGACAACACTAGGGTTTATTATCAACCTGATGTGGAGAGAGAGAGAGAGAGAACACTAGGGTTTACTATCAACCTGATGTGGAGAGAGAGAGACAACACTAGGGTTTATTATCAACCTGATGTGGAGAGAGAGACAACACTAGGGTTTATAATCAACCTGATGTGGAGAGAGAGAGAGAGAGAACACTAGGGTTTATTATCAACCTGATGTGGAGAGAGAGACAACACTAGCGTTTATAATCAACCTGATGTGGAGAGAGAGAGACAACACTAGGGTTTATAATCAACCTGATGTGGAGAGAGAGACAACACTAGGGTTTATAATCAACCTGATGTAGAGAGAGAGAGAGAGAGAGAACACTAGGGTTTACTATCAACCTGATGTGGAGAGAGGGACAACACTAGGGTTTATAATCAACCTGATGTGGAGAGAGAGACAACACTAGGGTTTATTATCAACCTGATGTGGAGAGAGAGACAACACTAGGGTTTATAATCAACCTGATGTGGAGAGAGAGAGACAACACTAGGGTTTATAATCAACCTGATGTGGAGAGAGAGAGAGAGAGAGAACACTAGGGTTTACTATCAACCTGATGTGGAGAGAGAGACAACACTAGGGTTTATTATCAACCTGATGTGGAGAGAGAGAGAGAGAGAGAACACTAGGGTTTACTATCAACCTGATGTGGAGAGAGAGACAACACTAGGGTTTATAATCAACCTGATGTGGAGAGAGAGACAACACTAGGGTTTATTATCAACCTGATGTGGAGAGAGAGACAACACTAGGGTTTATAATCAACCTGATGTGGAGAGAGAGACAACACTAGGGTTTATTATCAACCTGATGTGGAGAGAGAGACAACACTAGGGTTTATAATCAACCTGATGTGGAGAGAGAGACAACACTAGGGTTTATAATCAACCTGATGTGGAGAGAGAGAGAGAGAACACTAGGGTTTACTATCAACCTGATGTGGAGAGAGAGAGACAACACTAGGGTTTATTATCAACCTGATGTGGAGAGAGAGACAACACTAGGGTTTATAATCAACCTGATGTGGAGAGAGAGACAACACTAGGGTTTATAATCAACCTGATGTGGAGAGAGAGAGACAACACTAGGGTTTATTATCAACCTGATGTGGAGAGAGAGACAACACTATGGTTTATAATCAACCTGATGTGGAGAGAGAGACAACACTAGGGTTTATTATCAACCTGATGTGGAGAGAGAGAGACAACACTAGGGTTTATTATCAACCTGATGTGGAGAGAGAGACAACACTAGGGTTTACTATCAACCTGATGTGGAGAGAGAGACAACACTAGGGTTTACTATCAACCTGATGTGGAGAGAGAGAGAGAGAGACAACACTAGGGTTTATAATCAACCTGATGTGGAGAGAGACAACACTAGGGTTTATAATCAACCTGATGTGGAGAGAGAGACAACACTAGGGTTTATAATCAACCTGATGTGGAGAGAGAGAGAGAGAGAGAGAGACAACACTAGGGTTTACTATCAACCTGATGTGGAGAGAGAGAGAGAGAGAGAGACACAACACTAGGGTTTATAATCAACCTGATGTGGAGAGAGAGAGAGAGAGAGAGACAACACTAGGGTTTATAATCAAACTGATGTGGAGAGAGAGACAACACTAGGGTTTACTATCAACCTGATGTGGAGAGAGAGACAACACTAGGGTTTATAATCAACCTGATGTGGAGAGAGAGAGAGAAACACTAGGGTTTATAATCAACCTGATGTGGAGAGAGAGACAACACTAGGGTTTTTTATCAACCTGATGTGGAGAGAGAGACAACACTAGGGTTTATAATCAACCTGATGTGGAGAGAGAGAGACAACACTAGGGTTTATTATCAACCTGATGTGGAGAGAGAGACAACACTAGGGTTTATAATCAACCTGATGTGGAGAGAGAGAGAAACACTAGGGTTTATAATCAACCTGATGTGGAGAGAGAGAGAGAAACACTAGGGTTTATAATCAACCTGATGTGGAGAGAGAGACAACACTAGGGTTTATTATCAACCTGATGTGGAGAGAGAGACAACACTAGGGTTTATAATCAACCTGATGTGGAGAGAGAGACAACACTAGGGTTTATAATCAACCTGATGTGGAGAGAGAGAGAAACACTAGGGTTTATAATCAACCTGATGTGGAGAGAGAGAGAGAAACACTAGGGTTTATAATCAACCTGATGTGGAGAGAGAGACAACACTAGGGTTTATTATCAACCTGATGTGGAGAGAGAGAAACACTAGGGTTTATAATCAACCTGATGTGGAGAGAGACAACACTAGGGTTTATTATCAACCTGATGTGGAGAGAGAGACAACACTAGGGTTTATAATCAACCTGATGTGGAGAGGGGACATAAGATGGGGCCACATGTGATGGTACTGAGTCAGTCTGGGACTACAGCCTGACGATCTTCAACCACATCAAGGTCCGTCTGATTACTCACTGAGTCGTTTGAGTGCCTCCACGGTGATCTCCGGGTCTCCACAGACCTTCTTCTCCACCTCCTGCCAGGTCAGCAGATCCAGCACGGCCTGAGGCACTACCTTCACCAGCCCCGCCTGCATAGCACAGACCTGGAACAGACACACGCATGGTTACAGCATCCCCCTCCACACGAGACAACCCAGACCGACATGAAGGCCATCTGAAAACCCCTTCCCACCTGGTGTCTGCTCTCCTCCAGGCGTGCCTTCTGGACCAGGTGAATGAACTCCCTGCGGTCTTGGTAGCGTACCACCTGATTGCTGCCGCCTGGTAGCAGCTCCACCAGTCTGCCGTCACTCAGCAGGGTAGTGTACACCAACTCCTCCCCAAATTTAAAGTCAAATGTCTCCTGGTCCATGACCTCCATGGCCTCCAGCAGCTTGACCTGTAGAGAGACACAGAACAGAAGCAAACTTAACATTTTAAAACAGACGGGAAATCACATTATCCAATGCGTTGTCAGAATATTGCAACTAGCGATTGTATCGCCTATAAAAACAGAATAGATACAAGCTTCAGTAAGTATGCCGAGGATGAAAACGTCAGTGGACTGAATCCTAACTTGAGTTCTGCCATTTTCACAGTTGTCGTCTTTTACGTCGATGTGTGATTTACGCTGAAGTCAGTGATGTTCGATGTGACAACAGCACAGTGCTCACCAGGACAGAGTCAACAGCAGGGAAGTCTTTGCTCCAGGAGACAGCCTCCCCTGTTAACTGTTTCCACACCAGACCAGGCAGAGCCAGCACCAGGAAGTCTTTTCCTCGGAGAGCGGCTCCCATCAGCTGTCCGATCCACTCAAACTTGTGGAACTCTCTGCAGGACGGGTTGGGAACATAGTGGTCTCTGGCCTCGCCTGTTCCCTGGGAGCAGAAAATAACTGTTGGTCATATACTACTACCATTAGCCCCCCCTGGTTGTACTACCAGTCCCCCCCCCTGGTTGTACTACTAGCCCCCCCCCACCCCCCCTGGTTGTACTACTAGCCCCCCCCCTGGTTGTACTACTAGCCCCCCCCCCCCCCCCATGGTTGTACTACTAGCCCCCCTGGTTGTACTACTAGCCCCCCCCCCCCTGGTTGTACTGCTAGCCCCCCCCCCCCTGGTTGTACTACTAGCCCCCCCCCCCCGGTTGTACTACTAGCCCCCCCCTGGTTGTACTACTATCCCCCCCCTGGTTGTACTACTATCCCCCCCCTGGTTGTACTACTAGCCCCCCCCCCCTGGTTGTACTACTAGCCCCCCCCCCCCCCTGGTTGTACTACTAGCCCCCCCTGGTTGTACTACTATCCCCCCCTGGTTGTACTACTAGCCCCCCCCCTGGTTGTACTACTAGCCCCCCCTGGTTGTACTACTAGCCCCCCCTGGTTGTACTACTAACCCCTAGGTTAGGTAGAGGTTAGGGTAGTTACCTGGTTAGATGTTAAAGAGGTAGAGGTTAGATTAGGTAGAGGTTAGGGTTTAGTTCCCTGGTTAGATGTTAAAGAGGTAGAGGTTAGGTTAGGTAGAGGTTAGGGTTAGTTACCTGGTTAGATGTTAAAGAGGTAGAGGTTAGATTAGGTAGAGGTTAGGGTTAGTTACCTGGTTAGATGTTAAAGAGGTAGAGGTTAGGTTAGGTAGAGGTTAGGGGTAGTTACCTGGTTAGATGTTAAAGAGGTAGAGGTTAGGTTAGGTAGAGGTTAGGTAGAGGTTAAGGGTAGTTACCTGGTTAGATGTTAAAGAGGTAGAGGTTAGGTAGAGGTTAGGGTTAGTTACCTGGTTAGATGTTAAAGAGGTAGAGGTTAGGTTAGGTAGAGGTTAAGGGTAGTTACCTGGTTAGATGTCCTGTTGAAGAAGGGTAAAGGCAGGAGGCATTCTGCTGAACTGGGACACAGCTCTTCAGACATGTCTGCCAGACTGTCTCTAAAACCCCCTCCTTGGTCGATGATGCCCTCTGCTATGAATTTACACTCCCACCACTGGTCGTAACGCGCCGGCCATCTGATCAACAACAACACATATTCACTGCTGCTTTCTTTTCAAGTCTGTTATGATAACAGCTTATTATTACCACATTCATTTCACCATCTGTTAGATAACAAATCCAGCTTCCTGAGAATGACCGCTAAGTGAATGTGATGGTCAATAAGGATGCTGGGGAGAGACATTACTATACCTGTAGTCCAAAATCTTCTCAAACTTATCGGATGGCTTCAGACCCTCGTAGACCTGCATGGGTTAAAGCCAGATGTCTAAAATCATATACCTACAACACACACACACACACACACACACACACACACACACACACACACACACACACACACACACACACACACACACACACACACACACACACACACACACACACACACACATAACCCCCCCTCCCACCCCAACACACACCCCCCTCCACTACCTGTGTGAAGACAGCGTTCTTAGCAGTAGGGTCCAGTGAGGGGTTGTCTCTGTGCTCCATGGCCAGTCTACGGTTGATATAGAGCCGGGGCATAAAGTTAGGCTTGCTGGTCTCGGAGTCCTTCAGACACTGGGTGATCAGGGCCGAGCGACGCTTGGACAGCAGCAGGAACGGCTTGATACTCTAGGGGGCAGCAGAGAACACAACGGTCAATGTACTGGACGTGATAATAGATTTTAAAAAGGGACACTGCAAGATTTAGGTAGTTTATCTACTTTCCCCAGAGTCAGACCAACTCATGGAGACTATTGTATGTCTCTGCGTGCAGTTTGGAGATGATTGATGTTAGCTTAGCGCAATTGCTGGAAGTCTCCAGTTACAGTAGCCAGCTACTCTCAGAAAGCAGGGGAATAAACTTTCTACTCCAAAAATGTGTGGTTGGCCATTTATAGTCTTCAAATACATAGTAATCGACATGTTACAACATGCGTTAATTTCACTGATAATCAAAAGAACCCAGATTATATCCACTTCCTCATTCTTTCCCAGTTGTCGTGGTAACGTTGCATCCGTCTCATGGAGATGCCCGTGCGCTCACAGATGCTATAATGGGACAGACACAACATTGTAATCTCTATACAAAATGGCATCCATGAGTTGGCCTAACTCTGGTTAAGTAGGTCAACGAAAATCTGGCAGCGTCCGTTTAAAGATGAAAGGGAGGACCGTGGAGTTTTGTTTTTTTTACACCAGCAGATCAGACATGACATCTGTGGTGTGTCCCTCTCAACCAGCGGTCTCCAACCCTGGTCCTGGGGAGCTAGTGCAGGCCTTTGTTCCAGCCCAGCAACTAGACGTACCTTGATGTGGTTGAAGGTGGCCAGGCTGTAGTCCCAGGCTGGAACCAGGTGGGGCAGGAGACTGTCCAGCAGCGAGATGAACCTGAGGACACACAAGCTGAGTCACGACACCAACTGACCAGACTGGGGAAGAGTCACGACACCAACTGACTAGACTGGGATAGAGCACCACAGACCAGCATTCATCTTGGTAGTATAGGAGGATCAGGAGCGTTTCATGATGATCACAACAAGCTCCATGTTCACCATCAGGCAGGGTCTTACCTCTGTATAACCAGGGCCCTGTGGTAGAGGACATCAGGTAGGGTCTTACCTCTGTATAACCAGGGCCCTGTGGTAGAGGATATCAGGTAGGGCAGGGTCTTACCTCTGTATAACCAGGGCCCTGCGGTAGAGGACATCAGGCAGGGTCTTACCTCTGTATAACCAGGGCCCTGTAGTAGAGGACATCAGGTAGGGCAGGGTCTTACCTCTGTATAACCAGGACCCTGTGGTAGAGGACATCAGGTAGGGCAGGGTCTTACCTCTGTATAACCAGGGCCCTGCGGTAGAGGACATCAGGTAGTGTCTTACCTCTGTATAACCAGGGCCCTGCGGTAGAGGACATCAGGTAGTGCAGGTTCTTACCTCTGTATAACCAGGGCCCTGCGGTAGAGGACATCAGGCAGGTTCTTACCTCTGTATAACCAGGGCCCTGTGGTAGAGGACATCAGGTAGTGTCTTACCTCTGTATAACCAGGGCCCTGCGGTAGAGGACATCAGGTAGGGCAGGGTCTTACCTCTGTATAACCAGGGCCCTGCGGTAGAGGACATCAGGTAGTGTCTTACCTCTGTATAACCAGGGCCCTGCGGTAGAGGACATCAGGTAGTGTACCCTCCAGTCGAGGATAACGCACTAGGTTAGGAGACTGAAACACGTCAGCGTTGAGCCCCAGGTCTCTCTCACACGATGACTTGATCTTCAGCCCTCTGATCCGAACGTCTATCCCCTCGTCTGAGACAGAAAGACAAAAGCCAGAGAGAGAGGTCAGGAAGAGGAAGAGTCAAGAAGAGGAAGAGTCAGGAAGAGTGTTATTCATTTTCAACTAGAATGTATGATTGTTTTATTCACTGATAGGACATGTTGTTAAGGTCCTGACAGGAGTGGATCAGCCTGGGATTGATACAGTATTTAATTCAAGGCACATTTCTATATTTCCAAAGTCAAAGCTGATATCTACAGTGTGCCAACAAAGACACTGAGCCACTCCCAGATAAGGTGACAGGGTAGAGCTAAAGTTCGTCTAGTTCGTCAGCTGGACAGGATGTGATGTCTGTCAAGGCTCGACAACTTTGATCAGAGCCCTGTATTCAGAGTGCTGATCTAGGATCAGGTCTCTTCCCCTGTCCATATGTAATTCATTATTATTTAAAAAAATGTAAAAAGGCCAAACTGATCCTACACCAGCACTCCTGCCGTAAATGATTAGTACAGTTGTGTGTATATTAATTATTCAATGTGTAGCCACCATTCTCACCCCTGCACTCCTCGATGCGAACCTCAATGACAGGCAGGTGGGCCGTCATGTCTTCCAGCACACACACCTCACCAATCAGATTGCTGAGGGACAGAGAAATAAAAACACACAGTTACAAGTTCACGTAGCACCTCCTGATGTTTCAAAACCTTTTATTTTCCGTTTGCTCTGCTGAATACGGCCCAGGTGTTCTTTCGGAGTAACTTACTCGTCTATGGTGACGTCGCTGAGCTTCTTCAGATTGTCTCCTTCCCCTCCGAACACAGTCACTCTTTTAGGCATGTAGTTGTCATCGGTTGAGTCAACCGTCAAGATCAGCTTACTGCCGGACAAGACACAAAAACAATACAAATTCATGTTTATTCTTCAGGTCTTCCTAAGACTTGACCAAAGTCATGGTTTTGGTGGGCTAGTGGTCATCTGATGATGTACCGTCCCCAAGGGAGTGCCCCCAGGTTCCATACTGTTCTCCACCTGTCCCCAAGGAAGAGCCCCCAGGGTCCATACTGTTCTCCACCTGTCCCCAAGGGAGTGCCCCCAGGGTCCATACTGTTCTCCACCTGTCCCCAAGGAAGAGCCCCCAGGTTCCATACTGTTCTCCACCTGTCCCCAAGGGAGTGCCCCCAGGTTCCATACTGTTCTCCACCTGTCTCCAAGGGAGTGCCCCCAGGTTCCATACTGTTCTCCACCTGTCCCCAAGGAAGAGCCCCCAGGTTCCATACTGTTCTCCACCTGTCCCCAAGGGAGTGCCCCCAGGGTCCATACTGTTCTCCACCTGTCCCCAAGGAAGAGCCCCCAGGTTCCATACTGTTCTCCACCTGTCCCCAAGGGAGTGCCCCCAGGTTCCATACTGTTCTCCACCTGTCCCCAAGGAAGAGCCCCCAGGTTCCATACTGTTCTCCACCTGTCCCCAAGGAAGAGCCCCCAGGTTCCATACTGTTCTCCACCTGTCCCCAAGGAAGAGCCCCCAGGTTCCATACTGTTCTCCACCTGTCCCCAAGGAAGAGCCCCCAGGTTCCATACTGTTCTCCACCTGTCCCCAAGGGAGTGCCCCCAGGTTCCATACTGTTCTCCACCTGTCCCCAAGGAAGAGCCCCCAGGTTCCATACTGTTCTCTACCTGTCCCCAAGGAAGAGGCCCCAGGTTCCATACTGTTCTCCACCTGTCCCCAAGGAAGAGCCCCCAGGTTCCATACTGTTCTCCACCTGACCCAAGGAAGAGCCCCCAGGTTCCATACTGTTCTCCACCTGTCCCCAAGGAAGAGCCCCCAGGTTCCATACTGTTCTCCACCTGTCCCCAAGGAAGAGCCCCCAGGGTCCATACTGTTCTCCACCTGTCCCCAAGGAAGTGCCCCCAGGGTCCATACTGTTCTCCACCTGTCCCCAAGGAAGTGCCCCCAGGGTCCATACTGTTCTCCACCTGTCCCCAAGGAAGAGCCCACAGGGTCCATACTGTTCTCCACCTGTCCCCAAGGAAGAGCCCCCAGGGTCCATACTGTTCTCCACCTGTCCCCAAGGAAGAGCCCCCAGGTTCCATACTGTTCTCCACCTGTCCCCAAGAAAGAGCCCCCAGGTTCCACACTGTTCTCCACCTGCCCCCAAGGGAGTGCCCCCAGGTTCCATACTGTTCTCCACCTGTCCCCAAGGGAGTGCCCCCAGATTCCATACTGTTCTCCACCTGTCCCCAAGGAAGAGCCCCCAGGTTCCATACTGTTCTCCGCCTGTCCCCAAGGGAGTGCCCCCAGGTTCCATACTGTTCTCCACCTGTCTCCAAGGGAGTGCCCCCAGGTTCCATACTGTTCTCCACCTGTCTCCAAGGGAGTGCCCCCAGGTTCCATACTGTTCTCCACCTGTCTCCAAGGGAGTGCCCCCAGGTTCCATTCTGTTCTCCACCTGTCCCCAAGGGAGTGCCCCCAGGTTCCATACTGTTCTCCACCTGTCCCCAAGGGAGTGCCCCCAGGTTCCATTCTGTTCTCCACCTGTCCCCAAGGGAGTGCCCCCAGGTTCCATACTGTTCTCCACATGTCCCCAAGGGAGTGCCCCCAGGTTCCATACTGTTCTCCACCTGTCCCCAAGGGAGTGCCCCCAGGTTCCATACTAGGCCCCACACTGTTCTCCACCTACATAAATCCCAGGTTTGCCATGGCAGTGACAGGACTGTATGACAGTACCACTTACTTGACTACGGTGCCTCTCTTCATGTGCAGTCTGATCCAGTGTTGTCCCTGCATCCCATCACTCTCCCAGTAGGTCTCCGTATCTCCATCTGTCAGGCAACCTGCCCCACCACTAGGGTCCTCCTGACACACACACACACACACACACACACACGTTCATTTTGTCACCTATTTTTGTTTTAAAATACCTTTTAGTCTTAGTCCCATTTTATTATTTTCTTAGTTATCAGTTGACAAAAACTCTGGACAAATTTAGTCTAGTTTTAGGTCGGCCATTTTAGTCAGTGAATTTTTCTATTAAATGATGAATGTTTAGGCTACCTCTAACTTCCATCATGTGCACATTCAGATAGCCTTGTCCAACTAGGTCTACTATCCCCTCATGTACCTTAGCTGGCAACACTGATATTGTGTCAGATTGTAACCAATGACAGCCATAATAAGCATATATGCTAATTGTGTCAGATTGTAACCAATGACAGCCATAATAACCACAGGTAAAACATTCTCACAGCTCTGATTTTGTCCCCATCATAATCGTCATGGGGGTAAATAATAGTGGTTTCCTTGAAAATAGTCAACAAAAAGCATTTGTTTTTTCCCCATAGGAAAAATAAACCGCAACTCACATCTGCGAACCGCGACGTGGCAACACAGATAAATAAATAACAGACAAATAAATAAAAGCCGAATAAATAGACCTTCTGATGTGATCAAAGCAAAAATAGCCCCCATGAAAGTGAGAGAGAGAGTAAAAATGGTTTCTAGTTGAGGTTAGTTAGTGTCCTGGCTTCATATCACTTCAAGAGAGTGACTGAAGAGACCTCCTGTGTGCTGGGCAGATCAGGCCAATCAGACCTCCTGGGAGCTGTGTGCTGGGCAGATCAAGCCAATCAGACCGCACAACTGAAAGATATTCATTCTGTCCAATGAGAGGATTGCATGTAAATATTCTGCATGCATATGGAATGAAACAGGTTCAAAGCTGCAGGTCAAATGTCCATTAGTCTCACATGGAATTCTAATCTGCTCACATTTCCGTTGACTAAAATGTAAAATTATTTTAATAGTTATTGTTTTATTCCAGGGCATCCTAGTTTTAGTCAGGAAAAATAGGTTGTTGACGAGTATTTTTTCATCATATTTATTGTTGACGAAATGAACACTGACACACACACAACTCACTGAGCAGGAGGACACATCAATGCTGGTGACACACTGTTTGACACTGCCCAGGTTCTCATCCTCCTTTCCGATGTGGTCGTAGAAGTAATGCACCAGATCCTCATCATATTCAAACGTCCAGGTGGGAGGAACATATCTGGACAACAGAGAAGGGAACAGTACTGTTGGTTAGACCAGGCCACCTTAACTTCATTCAGTTTTTACAGAAAGTGCCCAAACTGCCTCAATATCTGCTGTAGCTCATCAGAGCCTGTTATCACCCATGGACCAGGGCTTAAACAGGTAGCTGTGTAGCTCATCAGAGCCTGTTATCACCCATGGACCAGGGCTTAAACAGGTAGCTGTGTAGCTCAGAGCCTGTTATCACCCATGGACCAGGGTTTAAACAGGTAGCTGTGTAGCTCATCAGAGCCTGTTATCACCCATGGACCAGGGTTTAAACAGGTAGCTGTGTAGCTCATCAGAGCCTGTTATCACCCATGGACCAGGGTTTAAACAGGTAGCTGTGTAGCTCATCAGAGCCTGTTATCACCCATCACCGACCAGGGCTTGACCAGGAGCTGGCTTCGACTACAAACACACTGACCTGAGCTTCTGAACAGCTGCTTCATCACGCTCCGCGACCTTGGGTTTAGAGCCGATGTGAAGAGAACTCTCTACATCCACCACTTGTTCCCATCTGAGAGAGCAGACCGTGTTAAACCGCTGAGCTAAAGCATCAAGCAGAGCCATTACAAGTCTTCAGATCTCAAACAAAGTTAGTCACCACCTCTGTTACACACACACACACCTGTCACAGGGCTTGTGGTCATATCCAAAGAGCTGCTGGTGTCTGCCGAGTGTCTCAGGTGATTCAACAGGTACCAGTCGATCTCCTCCCTCCGTGTGTTTACAGACCAAGACCCAGCCCTCCTCACATTCCTGACCCAAGCGGTGCTCCTCCAACTGATCCTATAAAAACACACAGAGAGAAACAGACACACAGAGATAGACAAGCAGGCACACAGAGGGTTAAAAGGACAACTGCCTCAAAATGTGTACTGAGCAAAGGTGATCAGTCCTGTAACAAGAATGGAGACATGACTTCATGACTAACCAGGAAGTGTGTATAAAGCAATTAATCATTCAACAATTTCTTACCTTGTTGATTTTAACCCACAGGCCGTGGCTGTTGCAATACTCTTCCCCTGTTGTCCGAATACATGTCCCTTTCTTTGGTTCGATGTTGCACTTGCATAGCTTCTTACTGTGGAGAGCTTGATGGGGGCTCTCCCAAACTGAAACCAGGGTCTTACCGACGGATGAGTTGGCGGTGGACGTACTAGACGAAGCGGTCGAATTGGATGACGAATCTTTACAGATTTTATAACAAACCTCTTTTGGGACGAAACATAGGCACTCGGGCACAGCTTCGCTCTTCCTGAAACAATCTATGCATTTGTTCAGAAACCGAATCCTTCCTAGTAAAACGTGAGGGTTGTCGCCCGGTGACATGTCTTTGTGTGTTGTTTTTTTTAAAAGCTAGGTAAGTTAAAGCTAAGGAAGTTGAAGCTGGCCAGGCACACCAGTCCGTCGCAGGGCTAGTTAACTAGCTAACTATGCGTCACAGTCAACACACATTTCAACGGTGGACGTCACCTGACATTTCAGTTTTTCCGTTTACTTCTCCCTTTGTTTGCCCAGGATTTTTCTCGTGGATAAAGCTTCTATATTTGAACAAACAAAACCAAAAAAACACAAAGCGATTTATCCACCAGCCCGTTTCAAACGAAACGGAACATTCTCATCCGGTGTCACCGCTTTCAGCTACCTGACAGCTAGCAGACACTTTCCGTAGCTCTCACCGGTAGCACTTAATCGGATCTGAAAAAGGGCGAACCGCCCATAACTTCAGCTAGCTTTCAATACGACAAGTTATGTTACCGTGTCGGCTTCCGTCTACCTAGTAGCCTAGCAAGCTAGCTTACGCCAACCAGTTTTTACACGGCTAAAGCATCGGCAGGATGTTAACATGTTAGCTAGCCTTCTATTTTAGCATGCTAGTTAGCTAACATGTTAGCTAGCAACGTGTTTACATTCCATGACAGTCAATAGCTATCGACATTTTAGTGCTTTTTATTTGCCCTTTATTTTAACAGGGTGTCCTATTGAGACCAAAAAAGCTCCGCATCTTACAAATTACACAACACATTGCGTAAAAAATACACCAGAAAATAAACAATACAAGAGAATACAAAAAAATGAAATATGAAAAAGAATCACACCTTTATTCCTTACATACGTATGTCAGTCTTGGCAGATTGGTTCACAATTTACAGTATATTCATTTATGTAGATAATCTCATTTAGTTCTTGAAATCAATCTACAATGTTATATCATGGAATCAGGCTTCAAAGTTAAAAGTCATGCATCACTGTCACAGCTGTTTAATTTAATGGTTTTTATATTCTTCATAAAAATAAGAATTAATGTTTTTCAAAATCATTTTTTAATAACCAGGATTACAAACAAACAATCTAAACATGATTGTAGAAGACATTTCACACAATCATTGACACACAGGTGCATGGAAAATGCATGAATTATCCCCCCAAAAATAAACAAAACCCATAAACGAGTTGCACAGATCTTTCAACAAGAGCTCTGCTCATTGTCATTGGCTTGGATGAGTTCCACAGCCACCTTGAACTGCCCCTCCCCTCGTTCTGTCTGAAGATGAGACACCTTCAGCTGTCTGTCTCTCACTAAAGACACATCCTTCATCTTCCTGTCCACATCACCACACTCATCCTTATAGACGAAGGGCATGGAGACGGCCTGACCAGATTCAAAGCTGCCCAAATGAATCAATGAATTAACAAACAAAGAAATGAATGAATTTACAATCAAACGCATGAACAAATGAATCACAGTCATTGTAGGCTACCTTATGTCATATGTTGAGCCCATGAAGGTAGGTCTGAGGGTCTCAGTACCAGTAGAGTAGGGGACAGAGAAGTATCTCTCCACCCAGAACTTGTCCTTCTCTGTTGGGGGCAGGTTCTGGTGCATGTCATCCACAGCCAGCATGGACACCTGGGAAGAAATGTGAGGGGGAGAAAGACAGCAAAATAACCCATGAAAGACAGCAACATAACCCATGAAAGACAGCAAAATAACCCATGAAAGACAGCAACATAACCCATGAAAGACAGCAACATAACCCATGAAAGACAGCAACATAACCCATGAAAGACAGCAAAATAACCCATGAAAGACAGCAGATCTATCACTCTTTCTGGATAACACCCCAACAGTCCACAAGGTCAGACGATACTTTATCGGAGATGGTAAATGATTGGTTCAGGAAAGTGAACTGGGATTTTTCTTTTTAAACTAAAAATACAGCATTGGCACAAATGCTCAGATAATCAACTTCAGCAGTCGATGGTCATTGATGGCCTAAATTCAATTGAAGTGAGATGAACACACCTGAATATTTCGGTCAATTAGTTGGTTGGTTTCAAAATCGTCATCGTCCTCTCCAAAAGGATTGATGATCAGTTCCCCCACCTAGGGAACAGAGAGAAGGAAGGACAGTCAAGGACTTCAGCATAACTAGGGCCAAGATTTGTTCATGACCATGTCTCAGCCAAAATAAACTCAGCCAAAATAAACTCAGCCAAAATAAACAGAATGTACTTGACTGTACATTCTGCATAATTCAGACTGCAAGCAACAATGAAAACCAATCAATCAATTAAACACCCAATCATTATTAAATAAACCAATTAACCAATCAATCAATATCCAATCAATCAATTAACCAGCAAATCAACATCCAATCAATTAATTAACCAATCAATATCCAATCAATCAATTAACCACCTAATCAATATCAAATCAATCGATAGGGAACTCACCTTGAGCCAGCCTGCATAGAAGAAGAACTGAAGCAGGGTGAAGACGGGGACGTACAAATCCAGCTGGTGACCTTTATACCCCTTCTCAGGGTTCAGGAACTGCCGACTAATCAGACAGAAGCCGAAGAACGAGTACACAGCCAGGGTCACTACCTTGTGTTGAGGGACGTAATCACATCGAATTATACAGGCAGGAGTTTGGTATTATACAGGCAGGTAGTAGTTTGGTATTATACAGGCAGGCAGTAGTTTGGTATTATACAGGCAGTAGTTTGGTATTATACAGGCAGTAGTTTGGTATTATACAGGCAGGCAGTAGTTTGGTATTATACAGGCAGGCAGTAGTTTGGTATTATACAGACAGTAGTTTGGTATTATACAGGCAGTAGTTTGGTATTATACAGACAGTAGTTTGGTATTATACAGGCAGGCAGTAGTTTGGTATTATACAGGCAGTAGTTTGGTATTATACAGGCAGTAGTTTGGTATTATACAGGCAGTAGTTTGGTATTATACAGGCAGTAGTTTGGTATTATACAGGCAGGCAGTAGTTTGGTATTATACAGGCAGGCAGTAGTTTGGTATTATACAGGCAGGCAGTAGTTTGGTATTATACAGGCAGGCAGTAGTTTGGTATTATACAGGCAGGCAGTAGTTTGGTATTATACAGGCAGGCAGTAGTTTGGTATTATACAGACAGTAGTTTGGTATTATACAGACAGTAGTTTGGTATTATACAGACAGTAGTTTGGTATTATACAGACAGTAGTTTGGTATTATACAGGCAGGCAGTAGTTTGGTATTATACAGGCAGTAGTTTGGTATTATACAGGCAGGCAGTAGTTTGGTATTATACAGGTAGGCAGTAGTTTGGTATTATACAGGCAGTAGTTTGGTGTTATACAGGCAGTAGTTTGGTATTATACAGGCAGTAGTTTGGTATTATACAGGCAGGCAGTAGTTTGGTATTATACAGGCAGGCAGTAGTTTGGTGTTAAACAGGCAGTAGTTTGGTATTATACAGGCAGTAGTTTGGTATTAGACAGGCAGTAGTTTGGTATTATACAGGCAGTAGTTTGGTATTATACAGGCAGTAGTTTGGTGTTATACAGGCAGGCAGTAGTTTGGTATTATACAGGCAGTAGTTTGGTGTTATACAGCATATACAGGCCTCAGCAGTTTCTAGTAATAGCTTTAGTTTTTACAGCTGAAGATACTTTCACCATTACTGACCTCTACATGTAACAAAGGTGATTAAGTGAACCAAGCTTGGCTGAAAAATAACCTTGACTGATAAATAACCTTGACTGATAAATAACCTTGACTGATAAATAACATTGGCTGAAAAATAACCTTGGCTGATAAATAACCTTGACTGATAAATAACCTTGGCTGATAAATAACCTTGGCTGATAAATAACCTTGGCTGAGACCTGACGACTTGTGTTAGCTCCCTAAGCTAACCTAAGTTTAGCTCAGTGGGCTAACAGTCTTGGGGTTTGAACCCAGCCTGTAACATTTACCTGAGTGTAGACCAGAGGTTTAGGGGTTAGGGTTAGAGGTTAGGGGTCAGAGGGTAGGGTTACCTGAGTGTAGACCAGAGGTTTAGGGGATAGGGGTCAGAGGGTAGGGTTACCTGAGTGTAGAACAGAGGTTTAGGGGTTAGAGGTTAGGGGTCAGAGGGTAGGGTTACTTGAGTGTAGACCAGAGGTTAGGGGTCAGAGGGTAGGATTACCTGAGTGTAGACCAGAGGTTTAGGGGTTAGAGGTTAGGGGTCAGAGGGTAGGGTTACCTGAATGTAGACCAGAGGTTTAGGGGTTAGAGGTCAGAGGGTAGGGTTACCTGAGTGTAGACCAGAGGAATACTGATCCAGTCATAGTGAAACAGCAGGCTGCACTTTCCTCTGTAGTTATTCAGCTCCTAGGGACAGGAGGACAAAAAGGGCTTCACAGTTAGGGCCAGGAGAGTCACCTGACCATGTGAACTGACCAGAAAGAACTCCTGGCCGTTAGGTCCTGATTTATACTATTGTCTGGATGTACAAAGTCAGTCAAATGAAATCCTGTGGATGGAGACGGGTCCATGTCAGCAACGAGGGGGGTCTCTGACGTTTTGTCTCCTTCGGACAGTTTATAGGTCAATTCAAAGGTTCAGTATTGTGAGAAAAGCACTCACATCCATGAGAAGTCGTAGAGCGACGTCGTCTCTGATCCGGCCCTCCTGTCTGGCCCGTGATGCCAGGTTAGTGAACCACGTCAGAGGCATCCAGTACTTGTTGAAGTCAGAGTACAGACCATCCAGCTGGCGATGCTCCAGTGGTGTCATAAATCCTGCACCAGGAGATAAGAGGAACGAAGGCAGCCCTAAATCTGATCTCTTTTGGCCAATCATTTGGGTAAAAGGATGAGAATTGGGCTGCCTGTGTAAACGCAGTCATAGAGATGTGTAGCCTATGCATTATCCATGGGATGTGAAAGGGCACCTCACCTGCATCCACCACCTGCTCCAGGGTTGGGAACCTCCTGCGTACTCTAGTGCTGATGGATCGCAGGATGAGGACAGAGGAGAGGTTAGCATATCTCATGAGGGTGCGTCGGAGCAGCCGGCCCCTCTCGTCGAGCCCGTGGACGTTCCCTGACACCACCATCATCAGGTTATCAGGCAGGGGGAAGCTGGTGTACTGACCCCACCAACGGTTGAACGCCAGGGTTACATAGAAACCTTACAGGAAAATATGCACATGCACATCAAATCAAAGATTATTGGTCACCTGCATAGTTTAGCAGGTCTTACTACAGGTGCAGGGAAATGCTTGTATTGCCAGCTCCCTCAACAGGCAAAAACATGTCCTCATAACATCCTTCATTGCAGCAAATGACTTGTTCATAACAAAACCCTGTGATATTAACAACCACTTTCATAACTTATTTTTTTGTTGGCAAGATTAGCAAACTTAGACATGACAATGAAAACAACAAATACTGAGCTTTCAAAATTCATGCATTATGGATCAAATAATGAAAGACAAGCAGAGTGTAGTTCTGAGTTCCGCAAAGTGAGTGTGGAAGAGGTGAAAACATTCGTTGATGTCTATAAATAAGGACAAACCACCTGGTTCCCGACAAACTGGACGGTACTGAGGTCCGTAGAGGAATACATTGTGACTTCTGTTTGCCACATCTTCAATTTAAGCCTAGAAGACGGTGTTCCCTCAGACATGGAGGGAGTCAAAGGTCATTCAGCTGCCCAAGAATAGCAGAGCACCCTCTAATGGTTCAAACAGCCGACCAATCAGAGCACCCTCTAATGGTTCAAACAGCCGACCAATCAGACTGTTACAAAGTGTTTAGCGAACTTTTGAAAAAAATGGTGTTTGAAAAAATATGTGAGGTTAGGGTTAAGAGTGGATATGGGGATGGGGGTGGGACAGGATACGAACCCGGGTTAGGGTTAAGGGTCAGGAGCAGGGTACAAACCCAGTAAGGGTTAAGGTTAGGGTCAGGGTTAAGGTTAGGGTCAGGGTTAAGGTTAGGGTTAAGGTTAGGGTCAGGGTTAAGGTTAGGGTCAGGGTTAAGGTTAGGGTCAAGGTAAGGGTTAAGGTTAGGGTCAGGGTTAGGGTCAGGGATAAGGTTAGGGTCAGAGTTAAGGTTAGGGTCAGAGTTCAGGTCAGAGGGGGATATGGCAGTGCCTCCAGAACCTCTATAATGGAGGTTGGGTCAGAAAGAGTGATGGACAGACTTGTGTTATGTGAGTGTGTAGGTTGAATGGGAGAGAGGGCCCCAAGGAGCTGTTTTTTATAGTTCTGAGATATGGTTTGGAGTAACCTCTCTGTCTGAGTGCCTGAAATAATGTTTGAATTGCTTTTCCCAGGTCCTGTTTGCAGGAGGAAATCCTATGAAACTGTATAATTTGTGATTTAACGATGCCTCTAAATGTATGTTTGGGGTGATAACTGTGTTTGTGGAGTAGAGCATGTGTATCTGTTGGTTTGAAATAAACTTTAGTGAATATTGTTTTTTTGAGACTGATTTATGTGATTAAAGGAAACTGTAGTATCCAAGAAGTGTACTTCACATGGATCTATTATGTATTTAACCTTAATGGATGGGTGGTGACTGCTGAGAATGCTAATGAATTCAGTGAATAGTTGGATATCATTGAGGCCAGGCTCCTATAGTGTCGTCTATAAATCTGTAATAGATTGTAGGTTGATGTGGGCACTTGGCCAATGCCTCTCTCTCCCATTCAGCCATGTAAATGTTTGCATATGCCGGGGCACATTTCTTGCCCATAGCTGTTCCCTCCACCTGTAAGTAGTGCTTATCATTGAATATAAAGTCATTGTGTGAGGCTGATTTCTAATAGTTGTAGTATTTCATTGTCTGGTCTATTGCTATCTGGGTATGTGTGGAAAATATTTCTGACCGTCTGTACTCCTGTTGCTGTATTTATGTAAGCTATCAATGTCTATAGTGAATATACAGCTTGTAGTGTGGTTTTCCACTTTAATTTTGAGTGTGACTCCAAATCCAGACCTCCATGGGATGATACATTTGATTTCCATTGATAATTTTTGTGTGATTTTGTTGTCAGCACATTCAACTATGTAAAGAAAAAAGTATTTAATAAGAATATTTCATTCATTCAGATCTAGGATGTGTTATTTTAGTGTTCCCTTTATTTTTTTCAGCAGTGTATATGTTTGGGAGGGAACAACTATGGGTTTGATCTGTGTGTCTGAGGTAGCTGGGGTGTCTAGTGGAGAGAGGGTTGATATAATGATCAATATATTGGGCTGTGTTGTATGATTGGCTATTACAGTCTGATACGATTGGCCTGCCAGGAGGAACTTCATGGGGAATAGTCCAGGTATCTGGTTCTTTATGAATTTTAAAAAGTAGGTAAAACAGTCTGGGTCGTGGAGTGTCTGGTCCAAATAGAAGTTCTGATTGTTTATTAGTGATGTTTATCATTTATCATGTGGTACTCAGCATCCAGAGGGCTGATGAATCAGAGGGTACTGTCATGACGTTGGCCTGTGGGTTTATGTATGTAAATGTAATTTTAGCTTCCAAATGAGAGATTTGGGTTTTCATAAGGTTAGGGCTCTGCTCAATCAGTGGCCTGCCCCTGTGAAGAGACATGGGTTATAAACTATGAAACACACCCTTCTCTCCCTCCACAATATAAAGCCCTTGACAAAAATGTAACCTCCGGTTCCGAGGACGTGAGGATGACGGTCCCACGTTAAAAGGACTAACATGTCAACTACAGAACGAAGCCAACCTCAGCATGAGGTATGAACTTTGAACTCTTATTCAGTACAGAAGTGATACCTCCTAGCTGTTGAGTTAGCAGTGGCCGCTGTAAACGTGGTCTAGGAAAGGACGGACAACGTTATCCAATTTACCACCAGAGACATTCTTCCAAGGACAGGAAGATCTCTGTTGGCCAACACGGCCAGCATCTACGACCAACCTACCGAAGCGCAGCCCAGAGTAAATATTTATTGCATTTCCCTTTTCCAAATGGGCGGTAATTTAGAATGCATAGGATACTGTATTTACGATAGCACAGCTTCTCCCTTTGTTCCTCAGTCTTCCCGCTCTTTCCCTCAAACCAAACCCCCTTCCCTTTGTGTAGCCAGCCGTCATGTCGGCTCCGTCCACCAGGGACGTTTTCTGTATGACATCATTTGCATTCTGTGTTTATGTAATTCTGTTAGGTATTTAGTAAATAAATAATTAAACCCAATTTTGTATTGCTGATTCAACTTGTTAGCCAGGGTTCTTGAAGATAATCAAAAATGTACAACTTTCAGATGAGACTGAATTAAGGTAACGATTAATGTTGACTGCTATTGATGTAAAATATTACTAGGTCTTTAAGAGTTTATTCGGAAGATAACAGCTCTATAAACACTCTTTCGTGATGCCCCGACTTTCTAGTTAATCACATTTACATGATTAGCTCAATCAGGTCAAATTAATTACAGGGAAAGGATTTTATAGAATAACATGTCATATCGCTTAATCTGGCATAGCCAAAGACACGACAGTACTGTGGTACTGAGGACGGATGAATCAGAGGGTGCTGTGATACCCAGCATGATGAGGACGGATGAATCAGAGGGTGCTGTGATACCCAGCATCATCAGGGCTGATGAATCAGAGGGTGCTGTGATACCCAGCATCATGAGGACGATGAATCAGAGGGTGCAGTGATACCCAGCATCATGAGGACGGATGAATCAGAGGGTGCTGTGATACCCAGCATCACGAGGACGGATGAATCAGAGGGTGCTGTGATACCCAGCATCATGAGGACGGATGAATCAGAGGGTGCTGTGATACCCAGCATCATGAGGACGGATGAATCAGAGGGTGCTGTGATACCCAGCATCATGAGGACGGATGAATCAGAGGGTGCTGTGATACCCAGCATCATGAGGACGGATGAATCAGAGGGTGCTGTGATACCCAGCATCATGAGGACGGATGAATCAGAGGGTGCTGTGATACCCAGCATCATGAGGACGGATGAATCAGAGGGTGCTGTGATACCCAGCATCATGAGGACGGATGAATCAGAGGGTGCTGTGATACCCAGCATCATGAGGACGGATGAATCAGAGGGTGCTGTGATACCCAGCATCATGAGGACGGATGAATCAGAGGGTGCTGTGATACCCAGCATCATGAGGACGGATGAATCAGAGGGTACTGTGATACCCAGCATCATGAGGACGGATGAATCAGAGGGTACTGTGATACCCAGCATCATGAGGACGGATGAATCAGAGGGTACTGTGATACCCAGCATCATGAGGACGGATGAATCAGAGGGTGCTGTGATACCCAGCATCATGAGGACGGATGAATCAGAGGGTACTGTGATACCCAGCATCATGAGGACGGATGAATCAGAGGGTGCTGTGATACCCAGCATCATGAGGACGGATGAATCAGAGGGTGCTGTGATACCCAGCATCATGAGGACGGATGAATCAGAGGGTGCTGTGATACCCAGCATCATGAGGACGGATGAATCAGAGGGTGCTGTGATACCCAGCATCATGAGGACGAATGAATCAGAGGGTGCTGTGATACCCAGCATCATGAGGACGGATGAATCAGAGGGTGCTGTGATACCCAGCATCATGAGGAAGGATGAATCAGAGGGTGCTGTGATACCCAGCATCATGAGGACGGATGAATCAGATGGTGCAGTGTACCCAGCATCATGAGGGCTGATGAATCAGAGGGTGCTGTGATACCCAGCATCATGAGGGCTGATGAATCAGAGGGTGCTGTGATACCCAGCATCATGAGGGCTGATGAATCAGAGGGTACTGTGATACCCAGCATCACGAGGGCTGATGAATCAGAGGGTGCTGTGATACCCAGCATCACGAGGACGGATGAATCAGAGGGTGCTGTGATACCCAGCATCAAGAGGACGGATGAATCAGAGGGTGCTGTGATACCCAGCATCACGAGGACGGATGAATCAGAGGGTGCTGTGATACCCAGCATCATGAGGACGGATGAATCAGAGGGTGCTGTGATACCCAGCATCATGAGGGCTGATGAATCAGAGGGTGCTGTGATACCCAGCATCATGAGGGCTGATGAATCAGAGGGTGCTGTGATACCCAGCATCATGAGGACGGATGAATCAGAGGGTGCTGTGATACCCAGAATCATGAGGACGGATGAATCAGAGGGTGCTGTGATACCCAGCATCATGAGGACGGATGAATCAGAGGGTGCTGTGATACCCAGCATCATGAGGACGTTTTGAAATCAGTTTAATGATACTTGTCTGTGGATATTTTGTCTCGTATTTCAACCCACCAAAGGACCAACACCACGGACAATCGGCAGAGTAAATTCAAATATCAATTCATTTAACACTCGTGACAAACAAGGGATGTTTAGGATTTTTTTCTTTGTAAATGTGCGTGCCTTCATGTGGGGCAGAAAGGGCTGATCTGGTGTCTACCTGCTCAGGTGCTCATCAGTAGCTATGACAACCAGTAATGTAGCATTCTCATAGTATTCTCCCTTGAGATCATTTGGCCCAGATAAGTACACATTTAGGATCTTAATTTGAGCCAGTTTGCTACAGCAGGAAAATAATCCTGCAGCAACAGGAAATGTGAATTATTTTGTGGATTATAATTAATGGACATTTTTCGTAAGGAAAAATCAAGTCTGAAATTTCAAAGTGGAAATTACAAACTTCAGAAGCCTTTTTAAACCTCAAATACAGTACACATTTGAAATGTCCTGCCGGAAAGTTCTCCTGCAACCGGGTGATCAAATTAAGATCCTACATCTGTACAATAAAGCATTACAAATCCCACCTCATAGGTTTTGACTTACCCAGCACAAAGGACATTGGTATAAAGTTGACTTACCCAGCACAAAGGACATTGGTATAAAGTTGACTTACCCAGCACAAAGGACATTGGTATAAAGTTGACTTACCCAGCACAAAGGACATTGGTATAAAGTTGACTTACCCAGCACAAAGGACATTGGTATAAAGTTGGTAAACTGGTCACAGTAAAGGGCTACATTTTCAAACAACAACTGTTGTTTCTCAGTGAGGAAGAACCTGCAAAGGAATCATATTTCAAACATAATTATATCCAATCCAAGACACCTGATTATTGATACCAAACATTCCTTTTTCTGCTAGTAACTCCCACCCTTAATGGTCCTGAACAGTTTTTCATGAAATGTGATGATATTTGGATGAAACCAGATCAAAGAAGAAACATGACTGTTGATCACATTTCATCATAAAGTTGGTTGTCCCCTTCCTCGAACACTTCCTCGTGTCAAACACTTCCTCATGTCAAACACTTTCTCGTGTCAAACACTTTCTCATGTTAAACACTTCCTCATGTTAAACACTTCCTCATGTCAAACACTTCCTCATGTCAAACACTTCCTCATGTTAAACACTTCCTCGTGTCAAACACTTCCTCGTGTTAAACACTTCCTCATGTCAAACACTTCCTCATGTCAAACACTTCCTCATGTTAAACACTTCCTCGTGTCAAACACTTCCTCGTGTCAAACACTTCCTCATGTCAAACACTTTCTCATGTCAAACACTTCCTCATGTCAAACACTTCCTCGTGTCAAACACTTCCTCGTGTCAAACACTTCCTCGTGTTAAACACTTCCTCGTGTCAAACACTTCCTCGTGTCAAACACTTCCTCGTGTCAAACACTTCCTCGTGTCAAACACTTCCTCATGTCAAACACTTCCTCATGTCAAACACTTCCTCGTGTCAAACACTTCCTCGTGTCAAACACTTCCTCGTGTCAAACACTTCCTCGTGTCAAACACTTCCTCGTGTCAAACACTTTCTCGTGTCAAACACTTCCTCGTGTTAAACACTTCCTCGTGTTAAACACTTCCTCGTGTCAAACACTTCCTCGTGTCAAACATTTCCTCGTGTCAAACACTTCCTCGTGTCAAACACTTCCTCGTGTCAAACACTTCCTCGTGTCAAACACTTCCTCATGTTAAACACTTCCTCATGTTAAACACTTCCTCATGTTAAACACTTCCTCATGTCAAACACTTCCTCATGTTAAACACTTCCTCATGTCAAACACTTCCTCGTGTTAAACACATCCTCATGTCAAACACTTTCTCATGTCAAACACTTCCTCGTGTCAAACACTTCCTCGTGTCAAACACTTCCTCGTGTCAAACACTTCCTCGTGTTAAACACTTCCTCGTGTCAAACACTTCCTCGTGTCAAACACTTCCTCGTGTCAAACACTTCCTCATGTCAAACACTTTCTCATGTCAAACACTTCCTCATGTTAAACACTTCCTCATGTCAAACACTTCCTCATGTCAAACACTTTCTCATGTTAAACACTTCCTCGTGTTAAACACTTCCTCGTGTTAAACACTTCCTCGTGTTAAACACTTCCTCGTGTCAAACACTTCCTCGTGTCAAACACTTCCTCGTGTCAAACACTTCCTCGTGTCAAACACGTCCTCGTGTCAAACACTTCCTCGTGTCAAACACTTCCTCATGTCAAACACTTTCTCATGTCAAACACTTCCTCATGTCAAACACTTTCTCATGTCAAACACTTCCTCATGTTAAACACTTCCTCATGTCAAACACTTCCTCGTGTCAAACACTTCCTCGTGTCAAACACTTTCTCGTGTTAAACACTTCCTCGTGTTAAACACTTCCTCATGTTAAACACTTCCTCATGTTAAACACTTCCTCATGTCAAACACTTCCTCATGTCAAACACTTCCTCATGTCAAACACTTCCTCATGTCAAACACTTCCTCATGTCAAACACTTTCTCATGTCAAACACTTTCTCATGTCAAACACTTTCTCATGTCAAACACTTCCTCATGTTAAACACTTCCTCATGTCAAACACTTCCTCATGTCAAACACTTCCTCATGTCAAACACTTCCTCATGTCAAACACTTCCTCATGTCAAACACTTCCTCATGTCAAACACTTCCTCATGTCAAACACTTTCTCATGTCAAACACTTCCTCATGTCAAACACTTTCTCATGTCAAACAGGTTGTGCAATGTAACAAGAATATTTAGACTTAGGGATGCCACCCGTTAGATAAAATACCGAACGGTTCCGTATTTCACTGAAATAATAAAAGTTTTGTTTTTTCGAAATGACAGTTTCCGGATTTGACCATATTAATGACCAAAGGCTCGTATTTCTGTGTGTTATTATGTTATAATTAAGTCTGATTTGATAGAGCAGTCTGACTGAGCAGCAGCAGGCCCGTAATCATTCATTCAAACAGCACTTTCGTGCGTTTTGCCAGCAGCTCTTCGCAAGCACAGCGCTGTTTATGACTTCAAGCCTATCAGCCTAATGGCTGGTGTAACCAATGTGAAATAGCTAGCTAGTTAGCTGGGTGTGTGCTAATACTATCCCCGTCCACTCAGTCTACTAGCTCCCCGCCCACTCAGTCTACTAACTCCCCACCCACTCAGTCTACTAGCTCCCTGTCCACTCAGTCTACTAGCTTCCCGTCCACTCAGTCTACTAGCTCCCCGTCCACTCAGTCTACTAGCTCCCTGTCCACTCAGTCTACTAGCTCCCTGTCCACTCAGTCTACTAGCTCCCCGCCCACTCAGTCTACTAGCTCCCCGTCCACTCAGTCTACTAGCTCCCTGTCCACTCAGTCTACTAGCTCCCTGTCCACTCAGTCTACTAACTCCCCACCCACTCAGTCTACTAGCTCCCTGTCCACTCAGTCTACTAGCTCCCCGTCCACTCAGTCTACTAGCTCCCCGTCCACTCAGTCTACTAGCTCCCTGTCCACTCAGTCTACTAGCTCCCTGTCCACTCAGTCTACTAGCTCCCTGTCCACTCAGTCTACTAGCTCCCTGTCCACTCAGTCTACTAGCTCCCTGTCCACTCAGTCTACTAGCTCCCTGCCCACTCAGTCTACTAGCTCCCTGTCCACTCAGTCTACTAGCTCCCTGTCCACTCAGTCTGTCTTGTCAGACTTCCTGGTAGTTTGACATGAGAGAAAAATGTATTAATTAAGTAATTTTTCTCAATTGTTTTAAATTTATATCAGGAAAAAATAGTGTGGGTGATGTTTTAGTCGCTCAAAAGTTTATACACAGGAATCAGAACGACTGTTTAGGACCTTTAATACAGTGCTGCTCAAGTCAATCTGACTTGCCGAACTGTAGCTCCCTCTGGGAAAATGTAAAGGGATTCTATTACATTCCATTCTTTATATTTACCCCCAATAAAAGACAGGCAGCTGCTCATCATACCTGTAGAAAACACTGAAGAAGCTGTACAGCAGACAGAACACCAGGAACTCTTTATATAACAGCTTGTAGATGCTTCCCCTCCACCTGAAGAGCAGCTTGGAAAACCCTCCAAACTTAGCATTGGCCACTTCTAGGGTGTAGGAGACCGTCATCGTTATGTCGTTGTGGAGAACCTGTCAAATAGACAGGGAAACGTAGCTGCCATAATGTCAAATGTTAGATTTGTTTCTCCGAGCATTTTAAAGGCCACGTCCCCTCTTACCTGTAAAGACTGCTGTACTCCTGTATCCAGTCACTCTGTCCCGAGAAAGATCATCACTTCCCTCTCCTCTCGTTTGAAACCTCTACTGTGTCCTGTCAGAATTCATCATCATCATCATCATGTGAGATAGAGGATGCTGATCCTCCTGAGATTTATAGGCTGGGAAACCATGTGTAAAAGAAGTGGCCTGTCGACAAAACATGTCAAGTCAAGTTCACCTTTGGGCCCACATGAGATAACAATTGAGGAAGTACAAACAAGCATTAAAGAATGACTGGCCCCTTAAAAAAAACTAAACAACGAATCCCTTTGAAAAACGGCCTGTGGCATCAATATGAGTCAGAAACATTTATTATCGTGTCAAAATTGACAACAAAGTGTAAATGGGATAATTTTGGTCATTAAGTCAGTCTGGTCTAAAACAGAGTTTGGAACCTCAGTGTGTCACAATGAGTAAATTAAGGTGGGATTTAGATTATAATTATGTCAGCAAATCATGCCCCCCTTTCTCCAAACTCCAAGTGTAAAATCATGCCCCCCTTTCTCCAAGCTCCAAGTGTAAAATCATGCCCCTCTTTCTCCAGGCTCCAAGTGTAAAATCATGCCCCCCTTTCTCCAAGCTCCAAGTGTAAAATCATGCCCCCCTTTCTCCAAGCTCCAAGTGTAAAATCATGCCCCTCTTTCTCCAAGCTCCAAGTGTAAAATCATGCCCCCCTTTCTCCAAGCTCCAAGTGTAAAATCATGCCCCTCTTTCTCCAAGCTCCAAGTGTAAAATCATGCCCCTCTTTCTCCAATCTCCAAGTGCAAATCATGCCCCCCTTTCTCCAAGCTCCAAGTGTAAAATCATGCCCCTCTTTCTCCAAGCTCCAGGGGTAAAATCATGCCCCCCTTTCTCCAAGCTCCAAGTGTAAAATCATGCCCCTCTTTCTCCAAGCTCCAAGTGTAAAATCATGCCCCCCTTTCTCCAAGCTCCAAGTGTAAAATAATGCCCCTCTTTCTCCAAGCTCCAAGTGCAAATCATGCCCCCCTTTCTCCAATCTCCAAGTGCAAATCATGCCCCCCTTTCTCCAAGCTCCAAGTGTAAAATCATGCCCCTCTTTCTCCAAGCTCCAAGTGTAAAATCATGCCCCCCTTTCTCCAAACTCCAAGTGTAAAATCATGCCCCCTTTCTCCAAGCTCCAAGTGTAAAATCATGCCCCTCTTTCTCCAAGCTCCAAGTGCAAATCATGCCCCCCTTTCTCCAATCTCCAAGTGCAAATCATGCCCCCCTTTCTCCAAGCTCCAAGTGTAAAATCATGCCCCCCTTTCTCTAAGCTCCAAGTGTAAAATCATGCCCCCCTTTCTCCAAACTCCAAGTGTAAAATCATGCCCCCCTTTCTCCAAACTCCAAGTGTAAAATCATGCCCCCCTTTCTCCAAACTCCAAGTGTAAAATCATGCCCCCCTTTCTCCAAACTCCAAGTGTAAAATCATGCCCCCCTTTCTCCAAGCTCCAAGTGTAAAATCATGCCCCCCTTTCTCCAAACTCCAAGTGTAAAATCATGCCCCCCTTTCTCCAAGTGCAAATCGCCCCTCCTCACACTTCTCTTCCCTTCATTGAATGGAGCTCCGTTGTCGTTTCATCACGGCCGTTGTCGTTTCATCACGGCCGTTGTCGTTTCATCACGGCCGTTGTCGTTTCATCACGGCCGTTGTCGTTTCATCACGGCCGTTGTCGTTTCATCACAGCCGTTGTCGTTTCATCATGGCCGTCATGGCCGTACAAATTTTCACATAAAAATGTCAGACTTGATTTGCCCTAGCAAAAAATGTATCAACCTCTACAAAAATACCCACTGATTATAATCAGCATAATAATGACCACTTCCTGTATTTAGGGGGTGTGTAGAGTGATATGTAATCTTATTGGTGAGTGTGTGTGTATACTGTGTTACTGTGTAGTCAAGACATGGATCTTGGCGAGTGTGAACAGAGAGACAAGAGGAGAGGCGAGGCATCGTGTGTGTGTGTGTGTACACACAGACAGAGGAGGAAGGTTTATTCTGAGAACTCTGGGGTGATCTCATTCTAGAACAATGTGAGCTGCTACATCCTGTCTCTCCCTCAATTCAAGGGGCTTTATTGGGAAACACACGTTTACATTGTCATGGGAAACACACGTTTACATTGTCATGGGAAACACACGTTTACATTGTCATGGGAAACACACGTTTACATTGTCATGGGAAACACACGTTAATTTCACTTGCTTTGGCAATGTAAACAAGAAACAAAAGTGAGAAGAAACTCAAAACAACATCAACAAAACAACATCAAATGTCCAGTAAACATGTTAATGATAATGACGCTTCATATTACCAGCTGTGTAGTGTTTTTAACATTCACAAGGATAATGACGCTTCATATTACCAGCTGTGTACAGTGTTTTTAACAATGTGTAAATAGTAGTATGACTAGTAGGTGAAGATAAGTAATCAGATGAATATGGGTTTTTATTTACAGTGTTGTCTCACTGGTTGACCTTTTCTTGTGGCAACAGCTCATCCATCTTGCTACTGTGACGGTACACTGTGGTATTTCACCCAGTAGATCTGGGAGTTTGTCAAAAATGGGTTTGTTTTCAAATTCTTTGTGGATCTGTGTTATCTGGGGGAAATATGTGTCTCTATTGTGGTCATACATTTGGCAAGAGGTTAGGAAGTGCAGCTTAGTTCCCACCTCATTTTGTGGGCAGTGAGCACATAGCCTGTCTTCTCCTGAGAGCCAGGTCTGCCTACGGCAGCCTTTCTCAATAGCAAGGCTATGCTCACTGAGTCTGTACATCTTAATTTTGGGTCAGTCACAGTGGTAAGGTGTTCAGCCACTGTGTACTCTCTGTTTAGGGCCAAATAGCATTCTAATTTGCTCTCTTTTTTGGTTGATTCTTTCCTGTGTGTCAAGTAATTATCTTTTTGTTTTCTCATGATTTCGTTGGGTCTAATTGTGTTGCTGTCCTGGGGCTCTGTGGGGTGTGTTTGTGAACAGAGCCCCAGGACCAGCTTGCTTAGGGGACTCTTCTCCAGGTTCATCTCTCTGTAGTTGAGGGCTTTGTTACGGCCATTTACCATCATGCAAGGTTGCACCCTCCTAGGCCATATCATCTCAAGGGAATTCGCATTTTTGTACCAACAATAAGGTTTGACCAATTTAGCTGCGGAACCCCTAACTAGACTAGATTTATACACTCTTCATTACATCTGAATGGGCTGAATATTAGAGAGACATAAATTAACAAGGGCATCATCTCCTGCTTTACCAAATGGTTACAAGTACTTCACAATAACTGAAGTTAGATGTTACTTAACCTCCCTAGGATTTGTGGGACGCGTCCCACTTGGCCAAAAGACAGAGAAAATGCCGAGCGTCAAATTCAAATAAATTACTATAAAAATCTAACTTTCATGAAATCACACATGTAAGATACCAAATTAAAGCTACACTTGTTGTGAATCCAGCCAACATGTCAGATTTCAAAAAGGCTTTTCGGCGAAAACAAACGACGCCATTATCTGAGGATAGCACCCCAGTAAACAAAGAGAGAAAACATATTTCAACCCTGCAGGCGCGACACAAAACACAGAAATAAAAATATATTTCATGCCTTACCTTTGACGAGCTTCTTTTGTTGGCACTCCAATATGTCCCATAAACATCACTTATGGTCATTTTGTCCGATTAATTCCGTTGATACATATCCAAAACGTCCATTTACAGTGCCTTGCAAAAGTATTCGGCCCCCTTGAACTTTGCGACCTTTTGCCACATTTCAGGCTTCAAACATAAAGATATAAAACTGTATTTTTTTGTGAAGAATCAACAAGTGGGACACAATCATGAAGTGGAACGACATTTATTGGATATTTCAAACTTTTTTAACAAATCAAAAACTGAAAAATTGGGCGTGCAAAATTATTCAGCCCCTTTACTTTCAGTGCAGCAAACTCTCTCCAGAAGTTCAGTGAGGATCTCTGAATGATCCAATGTTGACCTAAATGACTAATGATGATAAATACAATCCACCTGTGTGTAATCAAGTCTCCGTATAAATGCACCTGCACTGTGATAGTCTCAGAGGTCCGTTAAAAGCGCAGAGAGCATCATGAAGAACAAGGAACACACCAGGCAGGTCCGAGATACTGTTGTGAAGAAGTTTAAAGCCGGATTTGGATACAAAAAGATTTCCCAAGCTTTAAACATCCCAAGGAGCACTGTGCAAGCGATAATATTGAAATGGAAGGAGTATCAGACCACTGCAAATCTACCAAGACCTGGCTGTCCCTCTAAACTTTCAGCTCATACAAGGAGAAGACTGATCAGAGATGCAGCCAAGAGGCCCATGATCACTCTGGATGAACTGCAGAGATCTACAGCTGAGGTGGGAGACTCTGTCCATAGGACAACAATCAGTCGTATATTGCACAAATCTGGCCTTTATGGAAGAGTGGCAAGAAGAAAGCCATTTCTTAAAGATATCCATAAAAAGTGTTGTTTAAAGTTTGCCACAAGCCACCTGGGAGACACACCAAACATGTGGAAGAAGGTGCTCTGGTCAGATGAAACCAAAATTGAACTTTTTGGCAACAATGCAAGACGTTATGTTTGGCGTAAAAGCAACACAGCTCATCACCCTGAACACACCATCCCCACTGTCAAACATGGTGGTGGCAGCATCATGGTTTGGGCCTGCTTTTCTTCAGCAGGGACAGGGAAGATGGTTAAAAGTTTTATATCTTTATGTTTGAAGCCTGAAATGTGGCAAAAGGTCGCAAAGTTCAAGTGGGCCGAATACTTTCGCAATGCACTGTATTTAAACGCCCTCCGATTTGACACACTGAACTCTATCAGAGAAGTAGTTGGTGAACCAGGCGAGGCACCACCTCCACCTCCTCAAGTTGACTAGAGTAATGTATTCAGTATAGGTACCAAACAGGAGAACACAGTTTAGACCTGACTATACTCCTAATGGCCTAGTTCACTCGGTACCAAACAGAGAACACAGTTTAGACCTGACTATACTCCTAATGGCCTAGTTCACTCGGTACCAAACAGAGAACACAGTTTAGACCTGACTATACTCCTAATGGCCTAGTTCACTCGGTACCAAACAGAGAACACAGTTTAGACCTGACTATACTCCTAATGGCCTAGTTCACTAGGTACCAAACAGGAGAACACAGTTTAGATGGTGCAGTATATTGGACCCTAGACAGAGAACTGGCTTTGGTCTCTACCGGCTCGATTTAAGAGTTCTCTAGATGGTGCAGTATATTGGACCCTAGACAGAGAACTGGCTTTGGTCTCTACTGGCTAGATTAAAGAGTTCTCTAGATGGTGCAGTATATTTGACCCTAGACAGAGAACTGGCTTTGGTCTCTACTGGCTAGATTAAAAAGTTCTCTAGATGGTGCAGTATATTGGACCCTAGACAGAGAACTGGCTTTGGTCTCTACTGGCTAGATTAAAGAGTTCTCTAGATGGTGCAGTATATTGGACCCTAGACAGAGAACTGGCTTTGGTCTCTACTGGCTAGATTAAAGAGTTCTCTAGATGGTGCAGTATATTGTTGTCATGGTTCTTCCTGGCACCAGAGGGCAGCAGAGACCGCCCTAGAGACTTTAATGTCCCTGCTAAAAGAGGTGTGTTGTCTTTTGATTCAGTTGTTTTCTGTGTGTGGTATTTTCAAACGTAGTAGTGGCTGCATTATGTTATGGGTATGCTTGTCATTGTTAAGGACTGGGGAGGTTTTCAGGATTTAAAAAAAATGTATGGAATGGAGCTAAGCACAGGCAAAAACTGAGAGGAAAATCCGGTTCATTCGGCTTTCCACCAGACACTGGGAGATGAATTCACGTTGAACAGAACATACATGAATAGATTAACGGTAGCCTGAACAAGGGTTCCTATGGTTAGAACCCATTACAGGGGAACCCCAGACATTCTTTAGAGAATAGATCTAAAGGGGGTGATCTGGGAAGACACCTGTCACGTGGGAGATCTTTGCGACCTTTCTGCATGGTTTGTCATGTAGACCATGAAACCTAAACATACTGTAGATGGTTGACAAACTGAATGTAGACTATTATGAATATTCATGTTGAGGTGCCCCACTTAGATGTTGAGGGAAATTAAAACATGTTACCTACATTAAGACCTAAACGGTGTAGCAGTAAGTAGTAGCCTGGTGTAGAGATAGCATCACACAATGTTTTTATAATTCACTGTGTTTCAGCAGTCATTAAAGTATTGCTAAAATCTTATGTTGGACAATGTAGAATAGGAGAGTCCCTCAGCATAGATTTTTTATTTTTTAAAGTTCTTTGTTTATTAAAGTATTCTTCTCTTGTCGAGTTTAATATCCCTTCAAGGAATCAGCCTTAACCCGACTGAAATATGCGTTTCTCCTGCGACATGCGCCAATAATCTTCAACAGTAGTGGAACCGTCACAGGGGGTGTTAGAGATTACGCTGCCCTGTACCTGGCGTGGCCTTAGTGGCAGCGCCCTCTGCTGGGCAAAACACTTCTCTACAGATGTATATGAATGGACCAAAATGAGACCAAGGCATCTTTTTACAAAACATTTTATTCATACCCTATGTAGTCATTGATCATACGTGAACTCAGGTTGCTGGAGGTGACTTTTCAAAGACTTCCTAGAGGTGACTTTTCAAAGACTTCCTAGACGTATGTCGCAATCCCGTTCATTTCAGTTAAAGCAGAAAACAACAAAGCAATTTGTCAGATGGACAAAAACATTATTGACGAGCTCATTACAGAATGTATAGTACAAAACAAAAACCAACTAACAAGAACTTGGAAGCAACCTCGTTTCCTACGAACAGTAGTCTAGGCAACCAATTCAAATTTGGCACTTTCAAGATCTTTCAATAGGAAGCACAGCCACACACACACACACACTCACACAGCCAATATCAACTCAGTCACACTACCATTGTCATCAGCTAAGTGACAGACACAGTCCTGGGCATGTCGCTCACGCCTTCACTCTTTATACTCCAGGAAGTGCTGCAGTCTCTTCCGGTGCTCTGCGGACATCTGGACAGCGCTGGAAACCAGGGACACACGAATCAGACAATCAGATCCGTGTTTGCAGGAGTAGGACAAAGATAAACTTTCAAACTAAGCTTCACATCCACAAGGGCAAAACATGATTACACCTATTCTATAGCAGTAGTAGATGACCGGACCCAATTCATTGTGGGACCAAAACAATATAAAGGAAAGTGCTGTGGTGTAATTGAGTGTTCGGCTTCTACCTCAGTGTGCTCAACAGCCAGCCCCCATATTATAGCATCTCTCAGGTCCAGCCCCCATATTACCACATCTCTCAGGTCCAGCCCCCATATTACCATATCTCTCAGGTCCAGCCCCCCATATTACCACATCTCTCAGGTCCAGCCCCCCATATTACAGCATCTCTCAGGTCCAGCCCCCATATTACCATATCTCTCAGGTCCAGCCCCCATATTACCACATCTCTCAGGTCCAGCCCCCATATTACTGCATCTCTCAGGTCCAGCCCCCATATTACCATATCTCTCAGGTCCAGCCCCCATATTACAGCATCTCTCAGGTCCAGCCCCCATATTACCACATCTCTCAGGTCCAGCCCCCATATTACAGCATCTCTCAGGTCCAGCCCCCCATATTACCACATCTCTCAGGTCCAGCCCCCATATTACTGCATCTCTCAGGTCCAGCCCCCATATTACCATATCTCTCAGGTCCAGCCCCCATATTACCACATCTCTCAGGTCCAGCCCCCCATATTATAGCATCTCTCAGGTCCAGCCCCCCATATTACCTCATCTCTACGGTCCAGCTTCCCATATTACAGTATCTCTCAGGTCCAACCCCCCATATTACCGTATCTCTCAGGTCCAGCCCCCCATATTACCACATCTCTCAGGTCCAGCCCCCCCATATTACAGGATCTCTCAGGTCCAACCCCCCATATTACCGTATCTCTCAGGTCCAGCCCCCATATTACAGCATCTCTCAGGTCCAGCCCCCATATTACAGCATCTCTCAGGTCCAGCCCCCCATATTACCATATCTCTCAGGTCCAGCCCCCCATATTACCACATCTCTCAGGTCCAGCCCCCCATATTACAGCATCTCTCAGGTCCAGCCCCCCATATTACCACATCTCTCAGGTCCAGCCCCCCATATTATAGCATCTCTCAGGTCCAGCCCCCATATTACCACATCTCTCAGGTCCAGCCCCCCATATTACAGTATCTCTCAGGTCCAACCCCCCATATTACCGTATCTCTCAGGTCCAGCCCCCCATATTACCACATCTCTCAGGTCCAGCCCCCCCATATTACAGTATCTCTCAGGTCCAACCCCCCCATATTACCATATCTCTCAGGTCCAGCCCCCCATATTACCACATCTCTCAGGTCCAGCCCCCCATATTACAGCATCTCTCAGGTCCAGCCCCCATATTACCATATCTCTCAGGTCCAGCCCCCATATTACCACATCTCTCAGGTCCAGCCCCCATATTACTGCATCTCTCAGGTCCAGCCCCCATATTACCATATCTCTCAGGTCCAGCCCCCATATTACTGCATCTCTCAGGTCCAGCCCCCATATTACCACATCTCTCAGGTCCAGCCCCCATATTACAGCATCTCTCAGGTCCAGCCCCCCATATTACCACATCTCTCAGGTCCAGCCCCCATATTACTGCATCTCTCAGGTCCAGCCCCCATATTACCATATCTCTCAGGTCCAGCCCCCATATTACCACATCTCTCAGGTCCAGCCCCCCATATTATAGCATCTCTCAGGTCCAGCCCCCCATATTACCTCATCTCTACGGTCCAGCTTCCCATATTACAGTATCTCTCAGGTCCAACCCCCCATATTACCGTATCTCTCAGGTCCAGCCCCCCATATTACCACATCTCTCAGGTCCAGCCCCCCCATATTACAGGATCTCTCAGGTCCAACCCCCCATATTACCGTATCTCTCAGGTCCAGCCCCCATATTACAGCATCTCTCAGGTCCAGCCCCCATATTACAGCATCTCTCAGGTCCAGCCCCCCATATTACCATATCTCTCAGGTCCAGCCCCCCATATTACCACATCTCTCAGGTCCAGCCCCCCATATTACAGCATCTCTCAGGTCCAGCCCCCCATATTACCACATCTCTCAGGTCCAGCCCCCCATATTATAGCATCTCTCAGGTCCAGCCCCCATATTACCACATCTCTCAGGTCCAGCCCCCCATATTACAGTATCTCTCAGGTCCAACCCCCCATATTACCGTATCTCTCAGGTCCAGCCCCCCATATTACCACATCTCTCAGGTCCAGCCCCCCCATATTACAGTATCTCTCAGGTCCAACCCCCCCATATTACAGTATCTCTCAGGTCCAACCCCCCATATTACAGTATCTCTCAGGTCCAGCCCCCCATATTACCGTATCTCTCAGGTCCAACCCCCCCATATTACAGTATCTCTCAGGTCCAACCCCCCATATTACCATATCTCTCAGGTCCAGCCCCCCATATTACAGTATCTCTCAGGTCCAGCCCCATATTTCCGTATCTCTCAGGTCCAGCCCCCCATATTACCACATCTCTCAGGTCCAGCCTCCATATTACAGCATCTCTCAGGTCCAGCCCCCATATTACCGTATCTCAGGTCCAGCCCCCCATATTACAGTATCTCTCAGGTCCATCCCCCCATATTACCGTATCTCTCAGGTCCAGCCCCCCATATTATAGCATCTCTCAGGTCCAGCCCCCCATATTACCACATCTCTCAGGTCCAGCCCCCCATATTACAGTATTTCTCAGGTCCAGCCCCCCATATTACCGTATCTCTCAGGTCCAACCCCCCCATATTACAGTATCTCTCAGGTCCAACCCCCCATATTACCATATCTCTCAGGTCCAGCCCCCCATATTACAGTATCTCTCAGGTCCAGCCCCATATTTCCGTATCTCTCAGGTCCAGCCCCCCATATTACCACATCTCTCAGGTCCAGCCTCCATATTACAGCATCTCTCAGGTCCAGCCCCCATATTACCGTATCTCAGGTCCAGCCCCCCATATTACAGTATCTCTCAGGTCCATCCCCCCATATTACCGTATCTCTCAGGTCCAGCCCCCCATATTATAGCATCTCTCAGGTCCAGCCCCCATATTACCACATCTCTCAGGTCCAGCCCCCCATATTATAGCATCTCTCAGGTCCAGCCCCCCATATTACCACATCTCTCAGGTCCAGCCTCCATATTACAGCATCTCTCAGGTCCAGCCCCCCATATTACCACATCTCTCAGGTCCAGCCCCCCATATTATAGCATCTCTCAGGTCCAGCCCCCATATTACCACATCTCTCAGGTCCAGCCCCCCATATTACAGTATCTCTCAGGTCCAACCCCCCATATTACCGTATCTCTCAGGTCCAGCCCCCCATATTACCACATCTCTCAGGTCCAGCCCCCCCATATTACAGTATCTCTCAGGTCCAACCCCCCCATATTACAGTATCTCTCAGGTCCAACCCCCCATATTACAGTATCTCTCAGGTCCAGCCCCCCATATTACCGTATCTCTCAGGTCCAACCCCCCCATATTACAGTATCTCTCAGGTCCAACCCCCCATATTACCATATCTCTCAGGTCCAGCCCCCCATATTACAGTATCTCTCAGGTCCAGCCCCATATTTCCGTATCTCTCAGGTCCAGCCCCCCATATTACCACATCTCTCAGGTCCAGCCTCCATATTACAGCATCTCTCAGGTCCAGCCCCCATATTACCGTATCTCAGGTCCAGCCCCCCATATTACAGTATCTCTCAGGTCCATCCCCCCATATTACCGTATCTCTCAGGTCCAGCCCCCCATATTATAGCATCTCTCAGGTCCAGCCCCCCATATTACCACATCTCTCAGGTCCAGCCCCCCATATTACAGCATCTCTCAGGTCCAGCCCCCCATATTACCACATCTCTCAGGTCCAGCCCCCATATTACCGTATCTCTCAGGTCCAGCCCCCCATATTACCATATCTCTCAGGTCCAGCCCCCCATATTACCACATCTCTCAGGTCCAGCCCCCCATATTACCATATCTCTCAGGTCCAACCCCCCATATTACCGTATCTCTCAGGTCCAGCCCCCCATATTACCACATCTCTCAGGTCCAGCCCCCCCATATTACAGTATCTCTCAGGTCCAACCCCCCATATTACCGTATCTCTCAGGTCCAGCCCCCCATATTACCGTATCTCTCAGGTCCAGCCCCCCATATTACAGCATCTCTCAGGTCCAGCCCCCCATATTACCACATCTCTCAGGTCCAGCCCCCCATATTACAGCATCTCTCAGGTCCAGCCCCCCATATTACCACATCTCTCAGGTCCAGCCCCCCATATTACAGCATCTCTCAGGTCCAGCCCCCCATATTACCACATCTCTCAGGTCCAGCCCCCCATATTACAGCATCTCTCAGGTCCAGCCCCCCATATTACAGCACCTCTCAGGTCCAGCCCCCCATATTACCACATCTCTCAGGTCCAGCCCCCATATTACCACATCTCTCAGGTCCAGCCCCCCATATTATAGCATCTCTCAGGTCCAGCCCCCCATATTACCTCATCTCTACGGTCCAGCTTCCCATATTACAGTATCTCTCAGGTCCAACCCCCCATATTACCGTATCTCTCAGGTCCAGCCCCCCATATTACCACATCTCTCAGGTCCAGCCCCCCCATATTACAGGATCTCTCAGGTCCAACCCCCCATATTACCGTATCTCTCAGGTCCAGCCCCCATATTACAGCATCTCTCAGGTCCAGCCCCCATATTACAGCATCTCTCAGGTCCAGCCCCCCATATTACCATATCTCTCAGGTCCAGCCCCCCATATTACCACATCTCTCAGGTCCAGCCCCCCATATTACAGCATCTCTCAGGTCCAGCCCCCCATATTACCACATCTCTCAGGTCCAGCCCCCCATATTATAGCATCTCTCAGGTCCAGCCCCCATATTACCACATCTCTCAGGTCCAGCCCCCCATATTACAGTATCTCTCAGGTCCAACCCCCCATATTACCGTATCTCTCAGGTCCAGCCCCCCATATTACCACATCTCTCAGGTCCAGCCCCCCCATATTACAGTATCTCTCAGGTCCAACCCCCCCATATTACAGTATCTCTCAGGTCCAACCCCCCATATTACAGTATCTCTCAGGTCCAGCCCCCCATATTACCGTATCTCTCAGGTCCAACCCCCCCATATTACAGTATCTCTCAGGTCCAACCCCCCATATTACCATATCTCTCAGGTCCAGCCCCCCATATTACAGTATCTCTCAGGTCCAGCCCCATATTTCCGTATCTCTCAGGTCCAGCCCCCCATATTACCACATCTCTCAGGTCCAGCCTCCATATTACAGCATCTCTCAGGTCCAGCCCCCATATTACCGTATCTCAGGTCCAGCCCCCCATATTACAGTATCTCTCAGGTCCATCCCCCCATATTACCGTATCTCTCAGGTCCAGCCCCCCATATTATAGCATCTCTCAGGTCCAGCCCCCCATATTACCACATCTCTCAGGTCCAGCCCCCCATATTACAGTATTTCTCAGGTCCAGCCCCCCATATTACCGTATCTCTCAGGTCCAACCCCCCCATATTACAGTATCTCTCAGGTCCAACCCCCCATATTACCATATCTCTCAGGTCCAGCCCCCCATATTACAGTATCTCTCAGGTCCAGCCCCATATTTCCGTATCTCTCAGGTCCAGCCCCCCATATTACCACATCTCTCAGGTCCAGCCTCCATATTACAGCATCTCTCAGGTCCAGCCCCCATATTACCGTATCTCAGGTCCAGCCCCCCATATTACAGTATCTCTCAGGTCCATCCCCCCATATTACCGTATCTCTCAGGTCCAGCCCCCCATATTATAGCATCTCTCAGGTCCAGCCCCCATATTACCACATCTCTCAGGTCCAGCCCCCCATATTATAGCATCTCTCAGGTCCAGCCCCCCATATTACCACATCTCTCAGGTCCAGCCTCCATATTACAGCATCTCTCAGGTCCAGCCCCCCATATTACCACATCTCTCAGGTCCAGCCCCCCATATTATAGCATCTCTCAGGTCCAGCCCCCATATTACCACATCTCTCAGGTCCAGCCCCCCATATTACAGTATCTCTCAGGTCCAACCCCCCATATTACCGTATCTCTCAGGTCCAGCCCCCCATATTACCACATCTCTCAGGTCCAGCCCCCCCATATTACAGTATCTCTCAGGTCCAACCCCCCCATATTACAGTATCTCTCAGGTCCAACCCCCCATATTACAGTATCTCTCAGGTCCAGCCCCCCATATTACCGTATCTCTCAGGTCCAACCCCCCCATATTACAGTATCTCTCAGGTCCAACCCCCCATATTACCATATCTCTCAGGTCCAGCCCCCCATATTACAGTATCTCTCAGGTCCAGCCCCATATTTCCGTATCTCTCAGGTCCAGCCCCCCATATTACCACATCTCTCAGGTCCAGCCTCCATATTACAGCATCTCTCAGGTCCAGCCCCCATATTACCGTATCTCAGGTCCAGCCCCCCATATTACAGTATCTCTCAGGTCCATCCCCCCATATTACCGTATCTCTCAGGTCCAGCCCCCCATATTATAGCATCTCTCAGGTCCAGCCCCCCATATTACCACATCTCTCAGGTCCAGCCCCCCATATTACAGCATCTCTCAGGTCCAGCCCCCCATATTACCACATCTCTCAGGTCCAGCCCCCATATTACCGTATCTCTCAGGTCCAGCCCCCCATATTACCATATCTCTCAGGTCCAGCCCCCCATATTACCACATCTCTCAGGTCCAGCCCCCCATATTACCATATCTCTCAGGTCCAACCCCCCATATTACCGTATCTCTCAGGTCCAGCCCCCCATATTACCACATCTCTCAGGTCCAGCCCCCCCATATTACAGTATCTCTCAGGTCCAACCCCCCATATTACCGTATCTCTCAGGTCCAGCCCCCCATATTACCGTATCTCTCAGGTCCAGCCCCCCATATTACAGCATCTCTCAGGTCCAGCCCCCCATATTACCACATCTCTCAGGTCCAGCCCCCCATATTACAGCATCTCTCAGGTCCAGCCCCCCATATTACAGCACCTCTCAGGTCCAGCCCCCCATATTACCACATCTCTCAGGTCCAGCCCCCCATATTACAGTATCTCTCAGGTCCAACCCCCCATATTACCGTATCTCTCAGGTCCAGCCCCCCATATTACCACATCTCTCAGGTCCAGCCCCCCATATTACAGTATCTCTCAGGTCCAACCCCCCATATTACCGTATCTCTCAGGTCCAGCCCCCCATATTACCGCATCTCTCAGGTCCAGCCCCCCATATTACCACATCTCTCAGGTCCAGCCCCCCATATTACAGTATCTCTCAGGTCCAGCCCCCCATATTATAGCATATCTCAGGTCCAGCCCCCCATATTATAGCATCTCTCAGGTCCAGCCTCCATATTACAGCATCTCTCAGGTCCAGCCCCCCATATTACCACATCTCTCAGGTCCAGCCCCCCATATTATAGCATCTCTCAGGTCCAGCCCCCCATATTATAGCATCTCTCAGGTCCAGCCCCCCATATTATAGCATCTCTCAGGTCCAGCCTCCATATTACAGCATCTCTCAGGTCCAGCCCCCCATATTATAGCATCTCTCAGGTCCAGCCCCCCATATTATAGCATATCTCAGGTCCAGCCCCCCATATTATAGCATCTCTCAGGTCCAGCCCCCCATATTATAGCATCTCTCAGGTCCAGCCCCCCATATTACAGCATCTCTCAGGTCCAGCCCCCCATATTACAGCATCTCTCAGGTCCAACCCCCATATTACAGCATCTCTCAGGTCCAACCCCCATATTACAGCATCTCTCAGGTCCAACCCCCATATTACAGCATCTCTCAGGTCCAACCCCCATATTACAGCATTTCTCAGGTCCAGCCCCCCATATTATAGCATCTCTCAGGTCCAGGACCGCATTAAAGTGGTGTTGAACTACATCTGCTATTCTTACTGGAGGTGTCCTCCGAAAGTGGCTGTGATCCTGTAGACAGCGGTCTTCAGGGTGGATCGCAGGGCGAAGCGGAGCGTCTTGTAACTGTCATCTCCCATACTGCAGGAACAGTGACCTGGTTTAGAGGAGGTATGGGGTAGCTTGAAGTGACGATCCACAGCCTGGAGGAGAGGGGAGGGGGTGGGGTGAGGAGAGGAGATGGGGTGAGGAGAGAGAGGGAAGGAAGACAGTCAGGCACTCAGCAGTCTTGGTATGGATGGATTTGTGCTAACTAACATGTTGATTTCCTTCCTCCATAATCGATCAAATAATTTAGTGAAACATTACAAGCTAAGAACAGGTCAGCGGGAAGCAGCAAATACTGTACCATTATTAGATTCATTTTAAGTGAAAAGTATGCAGGTCTGAAGCTGTCAAATTAACTAGACATGTCTAACCTCCTGTAACAGCAGTAGGGTACTGAGGATGGTAGGCAGGGTGGTCTGAACTATTCCATACTGGTCCTCAGAGAAGGACGCTGCCACCAGGTGAGACAGACCTACAGGAGGAAGAAGATTAGGCTACAATATAAATCTTGACAAAATGTGAAAATCTGTTGTTTTCTGCAAAAATCTGATGAAGAATGCAAGACCTTGCAGAGCCCATATGTGAACCTGGCTGTCAGCAAACAGGGCCTGACTGGAGGCTTCTGGCAGCTGCAGGGAGAGACAACAATGAGTGAGGAAACTCTACAGCAATCACACGGTGTTAGCCACGGCTAACTGGGACGGCAGCAATCATACGGTGTTATAGCCACGGCTAACTGGGACGGCAGCAATCACACGGTGTTAGCCACGGCTAACTGGGACGGCAGCAATCACACGGTGTTAGCCACGGCTAACTGGGACGGCAGCAATCATACGGTGTTATAGCCACGGCTAACTGGGACGGCAGCAATCACACGGTGTTAGCCACGGCTAACTGGGACGGCAGCAATCACACGGTGTTAGCCACGGCTAACTGGGACGGCAGCAATCACACGGTGTTAGCCACGGCTAACTGGGACGGCAGCAATCACACGGTGTTAGCCACGGCTACATGCACTACATTGAGAGAATGATATCATATTGCTAGAAGGTATGGTTAGCTAGCGCTTGTCTGCATCTCCGGTATTTTCCATCCTACAGCTATTCTCCATCTTTTTAAATAGTGAGCCAACATGTTTTTAGCACTTTTATCAAACCTAATTTCCTCATGTCCTCTCTCTTCAGCAGACATATAGTGAGTAATATGTTTGGAACTTTATTTTGATTTGGAAATATAATCACAACAAAAATCTCAGTACATATAGAATTGCAATACATATGATATCAGCACCAACGTATGGGGATAATGTGGTATGGTGATAATGTGGTATGGTGATAATGTGGTATGGCGATAATGTGGTATGGCGATAATGTGGTATGGCGATAATGTGGTATGGCGATAATGTGGTATGGTGATAATGTGGTATGGTGATAATGTGGTATGGTGATAATGTGGTATGGTGATAATATGGTGTGTTGAGGTCCCTAGCCATTCCCAGCCCTATTAACACCATAATGACAGCATGCTGGGACAGACAGGACAGATGAAGGTGGAGGAGATGACCGGTTTGCTTCTGTTGGTCGTGATTCATATAACCAGAACCATGAACAGCATTACTATTTACCTGATTAGCTACGTCAACGCCCCCTACTGCATCAACGCCTACTCCCTACTGCGTCAACGCTCCCTACTCCGTCAACGCTCCCTACTCCCTACTGCGTCAACGCTCCCTACTCCCTACTGCGTCAACGCTCCCTACTCCCTACTGCGTCAACGCTCCCTACTCCCTACTGCGTCAACGCTCCCTACTCCCTACTGCGTCAACGCTTCCTACTCCCTACTGCGTCAACGCTTCCTACTCCCTACTGCGTCAACGCTCCCTACTCCGTCAGTAGGGAGTAGGCGGAGTAGGGAGTAGGCGTTGACGCAGTAGGGGGCGTAGACGCAGTAGGGGGCGTAGACGCAGTAGTGGGCGTAGACGGAGTAGGGCGTAGCTTCTGGCTCAAGGAAGTAGCTAAAGCCTTCAGATGACATTGGTCATTTCAGCAAAATGGAGGGTGGAAGTTTTTTTATTTTATTTTAATTTAACCTTTATTTAACTAGGCAAGTCAGTTAAGAACAAATTCTTATTTTCATTGACGTCCTAGGTTAACTGCCTTGTTCAGGGGCAGAACGACAGATTTGTACCTTGTCAGCTCGGGGGTTTGAACTTGCAACCTTCCAGTTACTAGTCCAACGCACTAACCATTAGGCTAGCCTGCCACCCCAGGAAGTTTAATTAGTAGGGGAGGGTGGAAGTTTAATTAGTAGGGGAGGGTGGACGTTTAATTAGTAGGGGAGGGTGGAAGTTTAATTAGTAGGGGAGGGTGGAAGTTTAATTAGTAGGGGAGGGTGGAAGTTTAATTAGTAGGGGAGGGTGGAAGTTTAATTAGTAGGGGAGGGTGGAAGTTTAATTAGTAGGGGAGGGAGGAAGTTTAATTAGTAGGGGAGGGTGGAAGTTTAATTAGTAGGGGAGGGAGGAAGTTTAATTAGTAGGGGAGGGTGGAAGTTTAATTAGTAGGGGAGGGAGTTTAATTAGTAGGGGAGGGTGGAAGTTTAATTAGTAGGGAAGGGAGGAAGATTAATTAGTAGGGGAGGGAGGAAGATTAATTAGTAGGGGAGGGAGGAAGTTTAATTAGTAGGGGAGGGAGGAAGTTTAATTAGTAGGGGAGGAAGTTTAATTAGTAGGGGAGGGTGGAAGTTTAATTAGTAGGGGAGGGTGGAAGTTTAATTAGTAGGGGAGGGAGTTTAATTAGTAGGGGAGGGAGGAAGTTTAATTAGTAGGGGAGGGTGGAAGTTTAATTAGTAGGGGAGGGAGTTTAATTAGTAGGGGAGGGTGGAAGTTTAATTAGTAGGGGAGGGTGGAAGTTTAATTAGTAGGGGAGGGAGGAAGTTTAATTAGTAGGGGAGGGAGGAAGTTTAATTAGTAGGGGAGGAAGTTTAATTAGTAGGGGAGGGTGGAAGTTTGATTAGCAGGGGAGGGTGGAAGTTGAATTAGTAGGGGAGGGAGAAAGTTTAATTAGTAAGGGAGGGTGGAAGTTTAATTAGTAGGGGAGGGTGGAAGTTTAATTAGTAGGGGAGGGAGAAAGTTTAATTAGTAAGGGAGGGAGGAAGTTTAATTAGTAGGGGAGGGTGGAAGTTTAATTAGTAGGGGAGGGTGGAAGTTTAATTAGTAGGGGAGGGTGGAAGTTTAATTAGTAGGGGAGGGTGGAAGTTTAATTAGTAGGGGAGGGTGGAAGTTTAATTAGTAGGGGAGGGTGGAAGTTTAATTAGTAGGGGAGGGTGGAAGTTTAATTAGTAAGGGAGGGTGGAAGTTTAATTAGTAGGGGAGGGAGGAAGTTTAATTAGTAGGGGAGGGTGGAAGTTTAATTAGTAGGGGAGGGTGGAAGTTTAATTAGTAGGGGAGGGTGGAAGTTTAATTAGTAGGGGAGGGTGGAAGTTTAATTAGTAGGGGAGGGTGGAAGTTTAATTAGTAGGGGAGGGAGGAAGTTTAATTAGTAGGGGAGGGAGGAAGTTTAATTAGTAGGGGAGGAAGTTTAATTAGTAGGGGAGGAAGTTTAATTAGTAGGGGAGGGTGGAAGTTTAATTAGTAGGGGAGGGTGGAAGTTTAATTAGTAGGGGAGGGTGGAAGTTTAATTAGTAGGGGAGGGTGGAAGTTTAATTAGTAGGGGAGGGTGGAAGTTTAATTAGTAGGGGAGGGAGGAAGTTTAATTAGTAGGGGAGGGAGGAAGTTTAATTAGTAGGGGAGGAAGTTTAATTAGTAGGGGAGGAAGTTTAATTAGTAGGGGAGGGTGGAAGTTTAATTAGTAGGGGAGGGTGGAAGTTTAATTAGTAGGGGAGGAAGTTTAATTAGTAGGGGAGGGTGGAAGTTTAATTAGTAGGGGAGGGAGAAAGTTTAATTAGTAGGGGAGGGTGGAAGTTTAATTAGTAGGGGAGGGAGGAAGTTTAATTAGTAGGGGAGGAAGTTTAATTAGTAGGGGAGGGTGGAAGTTTAATTAGTAGGGGAGGGTGGAAGTTTAATTAGTAGGGGAGGGAGGAAGTTTAATTAGTAGGGGTGGAAGTTTAATTAGTAGGGGAGGGAGGAAGTTTAATTAGTAGGGGAGGGTGGAAGTTTAATTAGTAGGGGAGGGTGGAAGTTTAATTAGTAGGGGAGGGTGGAAGTTTAATTAGTAAGGGAGGGTGGAAGTTTAATTAGTAGGGGAGGGTGGAAGTTTAATTAGTAGGGGAGGGTGGAAGTTTAATTAGTAGGGGAGGGAGAAAGTTTAATTAGTAGGGGAGGGTGGAAGTTTAATTAGTAGGGGAGGGAGAAAGTTTAATTAGTAAGGGAGGGTGGAAGTTGAATTAGTAGGGGAGGGTGGAAGTTTAATTAGTAGGGAATGGTGGAAGTTTAATTAGTAGGGGAGGGTGGAAGTTTAATTAGTAGGGGAGGGTGGAAGTTTAATTAGTAAGGGAGGGTGGAAGTTTAATTAGTAGGGGAGGGTGGAAGTTTAATTAGTAGGGGAGGGTGGAAGTTTAATTAGTAGGGGAGGGAGAAAGTTTAATTAGTAGGGGAGGGTGGAAGTTTAATTAGTAGGGGAGGGAGAAAGTTTAATTAGTAAGGGAGGGTGGAAGTTGAATTAGTAGGGGAGGGTGGAAGTTTAATTAGTAGGGAATGGTGGAAGTTTAATTAGTAGGGGAGGGAGAAAGTTTAATTAGTAGGGGAGGGTGGAAGTTTAATTAGTAGGGGAGGGAGAAAGTTTAATTAGTAAGGGAGGGTGGAAGTTTAATTAGTAGGGGAGGGTGGAAGTTTAATTAGTAGGGGAGGGTGGAAGTTTAATTAGTAGGGGAGGGTGGAAGTTTAATTAGTAGGGGAGGGTGGAAGTTTAATTAGTAGGGGAGGGTGGAAGTTTAATTAGTAGGGGAGGGTGGAAGTTTAATTAGTAGGGGAGGGTGGAAGTTTAACTAGTAGGGTAGGGTGGGGTAAATGAAGCAAGTTTTTTATTTATTTATTTATTTATTTACATTCAGCATCATTCCATCAAGGGAAATATAGTATTCTTTCTAACAAAGATATTTACATATATTTCAGGATGTTGTGCATCTCTGGAAATAATCAGAATTCATGTAAACATTAGTTTTGAAAACATAGCTTCTCCACAAAGTGGTCTTTTGGCACAACCCAGATATGTTGTATGCCTGAATGATAGAGCTCTTCTCTCAGTTTAATTAGTAATGCCTGAATGATGGAGCTCTTCTCTCAGTTTAATTAGTAATGCCTGAATGATGGAGCTCTTCTCTCAGTTTAATTAGTAATGCCTGAA
>NC_048572.1:89577633-89592633 GCF_013265735.2 Oncorhynchus mykiss | reverse complement strand
GAGACCAGATTCATTTCCAAATCGTTGTTATTTTTGACGTCTATCACTATACTGAATGAGAAGTTATTTTCTGTCCAGCTCTGTCAGTTCTTGATCCATTTCCTTTCATTTGATGGTAAATTATGTTTGGTTGGACAGTTAATTGATTGATCCTAATAAAAAAAATAGACGACACTTTTCAACCGACTTCCCGATTCACTGAATGACTACTGAAGAGAGTGTCTGGCTGGTGTCAACGCTTGAATATCAAGGTATTTGTTATGATTGACATGTCCCTCTGTGTCTCTGTCTCTCTGCAGGTCTGCCTTACATCTCAGGTCTGATGGGCAGCGAGGATCAGGACATCTCTGAGGACAACTCTTACCAGCCTAGACCAACGGTCAACTAAGGAACTACGGTTGGCAGAGTTACCTGGACCCTACTGTAGTAGAGACCAGCCAGTCCCACTTATCCCTGGGTGAATAACCACTGCAGAACCCAGCCTGTCTCTTCAGGGATTATAGGGTTTAACTCTGTGGCCTCTCCAGGACTCACTCAGGCATCTTAAAACTCTCAACTGGAACAACAAACATTTTAGACTGAAAAGTCATCTCACCGTAGTGTTCACAAACAGCCAACTGGACTAGCAGTAGTTCCTCTGAAAGAATCAAGACTTTCCTTCTGGACCTGACCAGTAGCTGTGCTGTACTGCAGGGGAGTTGGGTTGAAGAGCAGCCATCAGGACCCATTTCTACTATAGATCAATACGTTGCTTTGCTGTCGCAGAGTATCGGTCAATTCAGTGTACAACATTACTGTCAACATGAGGGAGGTTATACAGTAACACAGTCCATTGTCTCTCTCTCAATCAGCACCTTCTCACAGTCATACTGCGGTTGATTCAGAGGGCTGATTCAGTTGGTTGATTCAATTATGTGGATTCAGTTGAATGATTCAGTTGGTTGATTCAGTTGGTAGGATTCAGTTGGCTGATTCAGTTGGTTGATTCAGTTCAACAGTGCCGAAGTGATTGAGTACATATCTACACTGACACACTCGGGTCCAGAATACGTACATACCCCTCTTGAGAAAAGTCCTATAATACACTATTATACCATCTGTTGTGAATGTCCAAAAACAATACATTATTGAACTTAATTGACACACTATTTATGCTGATTACAGCCCACTGGGCACACACTGGTTGAATCAGCGTTGTTTCCACGTCATTTCAATGAAATGACTTTGAACCAACATGGAATAGATGTTGAATGGCCGTCTGCCCAGTGGGAGGTGACATGTCATCAGAACAGCTTTTGTTTTGAACCAACATGGAATGGATGTTGAATGGCCGTCTGCCCAGTGGGAGGTGACATGTCATCAGAACAGCTTTTGTTTTGAACCAACATGGAATAGATGTTGAATGGCCGTCTGCCCAGTGGGAGGTGACATGTCATCAGAACAGCTTTTGTTTTGAACCAACATGGAATGGATGTTGAATGGCCGTCTGCCCAGTGGGAGGTGACATGTCATCAGAACAGCTTTTGTTTTGAACCAACATGGAATGGATGTTGAATGGCCGTCTGCCCAGTGGGAGGTGACATGTCATCAGAACAGCTTTTGTTTTGAACCAACATGGAATGGATGTTGAATGGCCGTCTGCCCAGTGGGAGGTGACATGTCATCAGAACAGCTTTTGTTTTGAACCAACATGGAATAGATGTTGAATGGCCGTCTGCCCAGTGGGAGGTGACATGTCATCAGAACAGCTTTTGTTTTGAACCAACATGGAATAGATGTTGAATGGCCGTCTGCCCAGTGGGAGGTGACATGTCATCAGAACAGCTTTTGTTTTGAACCAACATGGAATAGATGTTAAATGGCCGTCTGCCCAGTGGGAGGTGACATGTCATCAGAACAGCTTTTGTTTTGAACCAACATGGAATAGATGTTGAATGGCCGTCTGCCCAGTGGGAGGTGACATGTCATCAGAACAGCTTTTGTTTTGAACCAACATGGAATAGATGTTGAATGGCCGTCTGCCCAGTGGGAGGTGACATGTCATCAGAACAGCTTTTGTTTTGAACCAACATGGAATAGATGTTGAATGGCCGTCTGCCCAGTGGGAGGTGACATGTCATCAGAACAGCTTTTGTTTTGAACCAACATGGAATGGATGTTGAATGGCCGTCTGCCCAGTGGGAGGTGACATGTCATCAGAACAGCTTTTGTTTTGAACCAACATGGAATAGATGTTGAATGGCCGTCTGCCCAGTGGGAGGTGACATGTCATCAGAACAGCTTTTGTTTTGAACCAACATGGAATGGATGTTGAATGGCCGTCTGCCCAGTGGGAGGTGACATGTCATCAGAACAGCTTTTGTTTTGAACCAACATGGAATAGATGTTGAATGGCCGTCTGCCCAGTGGGAGGTGACATGTCATCAGAACAGCTTTTGTTTTGAGGTAAGTTGTCAATGTAACTATTGTGTGTTTTATTCCAGTGTTGGGAACATTTAATTCCAGTGTGGTAGTCATTGTGTTGTAGTAATAATATGACGTTGTGTTGCTTTAAACTACATCATGTTGTGTGTTTTGATGACATGTTCTTATGTAAATTGCGTTGCAAGTAAAATAAGGATTTGTGGGGGCATTTATTAAATTAAAACGAATCAGGATTGTGAAAAGGGATACCTTGCAATATGGATAAACCGAGTGGAATAAATACTGAGCAACAATATAAACGCAACCATTTTACTGAGTTACTGGTCCTATGACTTCGTTAGGGCTTAATCTATGGATTTCACATGACTGCGTAGGGGCACAGCCGTGGGCGGTCCTTGGCCAAGGAGAAATGCTCACTAACAGGGATGTAAAACACAATGTGCTCAAAATTAGATAGAAATCATATTTTTGTACGTATGGAACATTTCTGGGATCTTCTTTTTTTCAGCTCATGAAACATGGGACCAACTCTTTACATGTTGCGGTTATATTTTTGTTCAGTATATATGAATAGTAGAATATATTTCCTGGGTGATATTCAGGTTACTGGACAGACAGAGATGATTCTACGTCTCAAACAATAGAACTAGAATCATTAGAGTAGAATCATTCTAATTCTACGGGGGAAACATTTTGCACAGGGTGACTAGGAAACTGCCTTATAGGAAAACATTTGATCTCTCTCAAATTGTTTTGTATTCATTGCTTTTTATTTCCAATATATTGTGAAGTGACTTTTTCCCCCCTACTGTTCATGTCTGTTTTTTGCTCATTCTTTGGGAAGTATATTAAACATATTTCATACTACTGTCATACACTGTGTGTTTGTTTGTCTACCTTGTCAGAGTTTCTAGAATAATTCTCCACATAAACACAAACAGCATTTTATTGGTTAGTGGGGAAGGAGGGCCCCTCTCACCCTGCTCCTCCCTCCCTCTCACCCTACCTCTCTCTAACCCTACCCCTCTCTCTCACCCTGCCCCTCCCTAACCCTACCCCTCCCTCTCACCCTTCCCCTCCCTCACACTACCCCTCCCTCTCACCCTTCCCCTCCCTCTCACCCTTCCCCTCCCTCTCACCCTGCCCCTCCCTAACTCTACCCCTCCCTCTCACCCTACCTCTCCCTAACCCTACCCCTCTCTCTCACCCTTCCGCTCCCTAACCCTACCCCTCCCTCTCACCCTGCATCTCCCTCTCACCATACCCCTCCCTAACCCTACCCCTCCCTCTCACCCTACCCCTCCCTCTCACCCTTCCCCTCCCTCTCACCCTTCCCCTCCCTAACTCTACCCCTCCCTCTCACCCTACCTCTCCCTAACCCTACCCCTCTCTCTCACCCTGCCCCTCCCTAACCCTACCCCTCCCTCTCACCCTGCCCCTCCCTCTCACCCTTCCCCTCCCTAACCCTACCCCTCCCTCTCACCCTGCATCTCCCTCTCACCATACCCCTCCCTAATCCTACCCCTCCCTCTCACCCTGCATCTCCCTCTCACCCTACCCCTCCCTCTCTCTGTTTTTTATTATAATTTCTAGGTGGAGTTTGCTAGCTACAGTATAGCCTAGCTTTTAGCTAGCAGCACTGTAAACTAGCTTGGCTTGCTGTAAAGTTTTATAGAAACAAGTTGAGGAAAAAGTAACTCTGGACATTATTATGAGCTGTCCTCCCCTCAGCAGCCTCCTGTGGAGATGATGTAATGAAATACGCCACGATGTCAACAGGGCATCAGCTGACAGTTGGCCAAGTATTCTAAACTCTGGATAGGCAAGATTATTTGGAGATTGGACGGTAGCTATCTAAGTCAGAAAGATCTCCCCCTTTATGTAAAGGGAGGACATTCCAGATCAGATGAAACCAGAAACAATTGTCAAGTTAAAAATGTAGGTCAGTGGTTCTGCAATAAGTGGGGCAGAGAGCTGCAGTAAGTAGGGCAGAGAGCTGCAGTAAGTGGGGCAGAGAGCTGCAGTAAGAAGGGCAGAGAGCTGCAGTAAGTGGGGCAGAGAGCTGCAGTAAGAAGGGCAGAGAGCTGCAGTAAGAAGGGCAGAGAGCTGCAGTAAGTAGGGCAGAGAGCTGCAGTAAGTAGGGCAGAGAGCTGCAGTAAGTAGGGCAGAGAGCTGCAGTAAGAAGGGCAGAGAGCTGCAGTAAGTGGGGCAGAGAGCTGCAGTAAGTAGGGCAGAGAGCTGCAGTAAGTAGGGCAGAGAGCTGCAGTAAGTGGGGCAGAGAGCTGCAGTAAGTAGGGCAGAGAGCGGCAGTAAGTAGGGCAGAGAGCTGCAGTAAGTAGGGCAGAGAGCTGCAGTAAGTAGGGCAGAGAGCTGCAGTAAGTAGGGCAGAGAGCTGCAGTAAGTGGGGCAGAGAGCTGCAGTAAGTAGGGCAGAGAGCTGCAGTAAGTAGGGCAGAGAGCTGCAGTAAGTAGGGCAGAGAGCTGCAGTAAGTAGGGCAGAGAGCTGCAGTAAGAAGGGGGTCAAGTGAATCAGCACCTTTTGGATGTTTTTAACATTAGTCTTTAGCAAAGCCTTTAGTACATCATATACATCAAATGGTTGAAATTAAAATAAAGTATTTTAGTCTGTTAGTGCATCATGTTCTACAATCTGTTCTGAGTGCAGGACTCCCTCTAGTGGGAATGAGATGCATTTTCAGAGACTATCCTTTCAAACAGGCGGCCAGCTGAAGCAAAACGGTTATTAAAAGCACCACAAATCACTGCACCATGACATGAGCCATGGGAGCTGGCGGTGGTGGAAAAAGCATCCAATTGTCATACTTGAGTAAAAGTAAAGATGCCTTCATTGAAAATGACTCAAGTGAAAGTCACCCAGTAAAATACTACTTGAGTAAAAGTCTAAAAGTATTTGGTTTTAAATACACTTAAGTGTAAATCATTCAAATTCCTTATATTAAGCAAGACAGCCCCATTTTTTTTTTTTTTTTTTTTAAATATACGGATTGCCAGTGGCACGCTCCAACACTCGGACAAATGAAGCATGTTTAGTGGGTCCACCAGATCAGAGGCTAGTAGGGATGACCAGGGATGTTCTCTGTTTAGTGGGTCCACCAGATCAGAGGCAGTAGGGATGACCAGGGATGTTCTCTGTTTAGTGAGTCCTCCAGATCAGAGGCTAGTAGGGATGACCAGGGATGTTCTCTGTTTAGTGAGTCCTCCAGATCAGAGACAGTAGGAATGACCAGGGATGTTCTCTGTTTAGTGAGTCCGCCAGATCAGAGGCAGTAGGGATGACCAGGGATGTTCTCTGTTTAGTGAGTCCTCCAGATCAGAGGCAGTAGGGATGACCAGGGATGTTCTCTGTTTAGTGAGTCCACCAGATCAGAGGCAGTAGGGATGACCAGGGATGTTCTCTGTTTAGTGGGTCCACCAGATCAGAGGCTAGTAGGGATGACCAGGGATGTTCTCTGTTTAGTGGGTCCACCAGATCAGAAGCTAGAAGGGATGACCAGGGATGTTCTCTGTTTAGTGAGTCCTCCAGATCAGAGCCAGTAGGGATGACCAGGGATGTTCTCTGTTTAGTGAGTCCTCCAGATCAGAGGCAGTAGGGATGACCAGGGATGTTCTCTGTTTAGTGAGTCCTCCAGATCAGAGACAGTAGGGATGACCAGGGATGTTCTCTGTTTAGTGAGTCCTCCAGATCAGAGACAGTAGGGATGACCAGGGATGTTCTCTGTTTAGTGAGTCCTCCAGATCAGAGACAGTAGGGATGACCAGGGATGTTCTCTGTTTAGTGGGTCCGCCAGATCAGAGCCAGTAGGGATGACCAGGGATGTTCTCTGTTTAGTGAGTCCTCCAGATCAGAGGCAGTAGGGAGGACCAGGGATGTTCTCTGTTTAGTGAGTCCGCCAGATCAGAGCCAGTAGGGATGACCAGGGATGTTCTCTGTTTAGTGGGTCCACCAGATCAGAGGCAGTAGGGATGACCAGGGATGTTCTCTGTTTAGTGAGTCCTCCAGATCAGAGCCAGTAGGGATGACCAGGGATGTTCTCTGTTTAGTGGGTCCACCAGATCAGAGGCAGTAGGGATGACCAGGGATGTTCTCTGTTTAGTGAGTCCTCCAGATCAGAGGCTAGTAGGGATGACCAGGGATGTTCTCTGTTTAGTGGGTCCACCAGATCAGAGCCAGTAGGGATGACCAGGGATGTTCTCTGTTTAGTGAGTCCTCCAGATCAGAGCCAGTAGGGATGACCAGGGATGTTCTCTGTTTAGTGGGTCCACCAGATCAGAGGCAGTAGGGATGACCAGGGATGTTCTCTGTTTAGTGAGTCCGCCAGATCAGAGGCAGTAGAGATGACCAGGGATGTTCTCTGTTTAGTGGGTCCACCAGATCAGAGGCAGTAGGGATGACCAGGGATGTTCTCTGTTTAGTGAGTCCTCCAGATCAGAGGCAGTAGGGATGACCAGGGATGTTCTCTGTTTAGTGGGTCCACCAGATCAGAGGCTAGTAGGGATGACCAGGGATGTTCTCTGTTTAGTGGGTCCACCAGATCAGAGGTAGTAGGGATGACCAGGGATGTTCTCTGTTTAGTGAGTCCGCCAGATCAGAGCCAGTAGGGATGACCAGGGATGTTCTCTGTTTAGTGGGTCCACCAGATCAGAGGCAGTAGGGACGACCAGGGATGTTCTCTGTTTAGTGAGTCCGCCAGATCAGAGCCAGTAGGGATGACCAGGGATGTTCTCTGTTTAGTGGGTCCACCAGATCAGAGGCAGTAGGGATGACCAGGGATGTTCTCTGTTTAGTGGGTCCACCAGATCAGAGGCAGTAGGGATGACCAGGGATGTTCTCTGTTTAGTGAGTCCTCCAGATCAGAGGCTAGTAGGGATGACCAGGGATGTTCTCTGTTTAGTGGGTCCACCAGATCAGAGCCAGTAGGGATGACCAGGGATGTTCTCTGTTTAGTGAGTCCTCCAGATCAGAGCCAGTAGGGATGACCAGGGATGTTCTCTGTTTAGTGGGTCCACCAGATCAGAGGCAGTAGGGATGACCAGGGATGTTCTCTGTTTAGTGAGTCCGCCAGATCAGAGGCAGTAGAGATGACCAGGGATGTTCTCTGTTTAGTGGGTCCACCAGATCAGAGGCAGTAGGGATGACCAGGGATGTTCTCTGTTTAGTGAGTCCTCCAGATCAGAGGCAGTAGGGATGACCAGGGATGTTCTCTGTTTAGTGGGTCCACCAGATCAGAGGCTAGTAGGGATGACCAGGGATGTTCTCTGTTTAGTGGGTCCACCAGATCAGAGGCAGTAGGGATGACCAGGGATGTTCTCTGTTTAGTGAGTCCGCCAGATCAGAGCCAGTAGGGATGACCAGGGATGTTCTCTGTTTAGTGGGTCCACCAGATCAGAGGCAGTAGGGACGACCAGGGATGTTCTCTGTTTAGTGAGTCCGCCAGATCAGAGCCAGTAGGGATGACCAGGGATGTTCTCTGTTTAGTGGGTCCACCAGATCAGAGGCAGTAGGGATGACCAGGGATGTTCTCTGTTTAGTGGGTCCACCAGATCAGAGGCAGCAGGGATGACCAGGGATGTTCTCTGTTTAGTGGGTCCACCAGATCAGAGGCAGTAGGGATGACCAGGGATGTTCTCTGTTTAGTGGGTCCACCAGATCAGAGGCAGTAGGGATGACCAGGGATGTTCTCTGTTTAGTGAGTCCGCCAGATCAGAGCCAGTAGGGATGACCAGGGATGTTCTCTGTTTAGTGGGTCCACCAGATCAGAGGCAGTAGGGATGACCAGGGATGTTCTCTGTTTAGTGGGTCCACCAGATCAGAGGCAGTAGGGATGACCAGGGATGTTCTCTGTTTAGTGAGTCCTCCAGATCAGAGGCAGTAGGGATGACCAGGGATGTTCTCTGTTTAGTGGGTCCGCCAGATCAGAGCCAGTAGGGATGACCAGGGATGTTCTCTGTTTAGTGAGTCCTCCAGATCAGAGGCAGTAGGGAGGACCAGGGATGTTCTCTGTTTAGTGAGTCCTCCAGATCAGAGCCAGTAGGGATGACCAGGGATGTTCTCTGTTTAGTGGGTCCACCAGATCAGAGGCAGTAGGGATGACCAGGGATGTTCTCTGTTTAGTGAGTCCTCCAGATCAGAGGCTAGTAGGGATGACCAGGGATGTTCTCTGTTTAGTGGGTCCACCAGATCAGAGCCAGTAGGGATGACCAGGGATGTTCTCTGTTTAGTGAGTCCTCCAGATCAGAGCCAGTAGGGATGACCAGGGATGTTCTCTGTTTAGTGGGTCCACCAGATCAGAGGCAGTAGGGATGACCAGGGATGTTCTCTGTTTAGTGAGTCCGCCAGATCAGAGGCAGTAGAGATGACCAGGGATGTTCTCTGTTTAGTGGGTCCACCAGATCAGAGGCAGTAGGGATGACCAGGGATGTTCTCTGTTTAGTGAGTCCTCCAGATCAGAGGCAGTAGGGATGACCAGGGATGTTCTCTGTTTAGTGGGTCCACCAGATCAGAGGCTAGTAGGGATGACCAGGGATGTTCTCTGTTTAGTGGGTCCACCAGATCAGAGGCAGTAGGGATGACCAGGGATGTTCTCTGTTTAGTGAGTCCGCCAGATCAGAGCCAGTAGGGATGACCAGGGATGTTCTCTGTTTAGTGGGTCCACCAGATCAGAGGCAGTAGGGACGACCAGGGATGTTTTCTGTTTAGTGAGTCCGCCAGATCAGAGCCAGTAGGGATGACCAGGGATGTTCTCTGTTTAGTAGGTCCACCAGATCAGAGGCAGTAGGGATGACCAGGGATGTTCTCTGTTTAGTGGGTCCACCAGATCAGAGGCAGTAGGGACGACCAGGGATGTTTTCTGTTTAGTGAGTCCGCCAGATCAGAGCCAGTAGGGATGACCAGGGATGTTCTCTGTTTAGTGAGTCCTCCAGATCAGAGCCAGTAGGGATGACCAGGGATGTTCTCTGTTTAGTGAGTCTGCCAGATCAGAGGCAGTAGGGATGACCAGGGATGTTCTCTGTTTAGTGGGTCCACCAGATCAGAGGCAGTAGGGATGACCAGGGATGTTCTCTGTTTAGTGAGTCCGCCAGATCAGAGCCAGTAGGGATGACCAGGGATGTTCTCTGTTTAGTGAGTCCGCCAGATCAGAGCCAGTAGGGATGACCAGGGATGTTCTCTTGATAATTTGACCATTTTCCTGTCCTGCTAAGCATTCAAAATGTAACAAATACCTTTGTGTCAGGGACAATTTATGGAGTAAAAAGTACATTATTTTATATAGTAATGTAGTGAAGTAATAAAAGTTTTAAAAAATAGTTAAGTACATATACCATAAAAAACTACTTAAGAAGTACTTTCAAGTATTTTTACTTAAGTACTTTACATCACTAGGAGCTGGCCAATAGGAAAAGCTGGTGTGCACTATATGAAACCCCGATTAGAAATTCTCATACCGTCTTCTCCTCTGGATAATGTGGAGTATTTTAGACTCCTGAAATAAAGTCTAAGACACGTGTCCCCTTGGACTCGCCCACTTGAGTATCCTGCCTAAATATCATGTGGATTGACGAAACGCTACAGAGCCTTCAGAAAGTATTCATACCCCTTGACTTATAGTGCAACATTTTACCATTATTCTTTTCAAAATTCTTCAAGCTTTATCAACATGGTTGTTAATCAATGTTAGACAACTATTTTCAGTAGGTTTAAGTCAAAACTGTAACTCGGCCGCACAGGAACACTCACTGTCTGTTTGGTAAACAACTCCAGTGTCGATTTGGCCTTGTGTTTTAGGTTATTGTCCTGCTGAAATGTGAATTAATATCCCAGTGTCTGGTGGAAAACAGACTGAACCAGATTTTCCTCTAGGATTTTGCATATATTCATCAGCATTCTGTTTCTTTTTGATCCTGAAAAACTCCCCAGTCCTTAATGATGACAAGCATACCCATAACATGATGCAGCCACCACCATGCTTGAACATATGGAGAGTTGTACTCAGTGATGTGTTGTATTAGATTTGCACCAAACACCTTGTTTTCAGGACAAAAAGTGAATTGCTTTGGCACATTTTTAGCAGCATTACTTTAATGCTTTATTCTGTACAGGCGTCCTTCTTTTCACTCTGTCAAATAGATTAGTATTGTGGAGTAACTACAATGTTGTTGATCCATCCTCAGTTTTCTCCTATCACAGCCATTAAACTATGTAACTGTTTTAATGTCACCATTGGTGTCATGGTGAAATCCCTGAACAGTTTCCTTCCTCTCCAGCAACTGAGTTAGGAAGGACGCCTGTATCTTTGTAATGACTGGGTGTATTGATACACCATCCAAAGTGTAATTAATAACTTCACCATGATCAAAGGGATATTCAATGTCTGATATTTTTATTTTTACCCATCTATCCAGGCTGTATCACAACCGGCTGTGATTGAGAGTCCCATAGGACGGCTCACAATTGGTCCAGCGTCATCTGGGTTTGGCTGGTGTAGGCCCTCATTGTAAAATAAGAATTTGTTCTTAACTGACTTGCCTAGTTTTATAAAGGTTAAAAAAATATCAATGGGTGCTCCTCTTTGTGAGGCATTAGAAAACCTCCCTGGTCTTTGCAGTTGATTCTGTGTTTGAAATGTACTGTTCGACTGGAACCTTACAGTTAGTTGTATGTGTGGGGTACAGAGATGAGGTAGTCATTCAAAAATCACGTTAAACACTATTATTGCACACAGAGTGAGTCCATGCAACTTATTATGTGACTTGTTAAGCACATTTTTACTCCTGAACTTATTTAGGCTTGTCATAACAAAGGGGTGAATACCTATTGACATTTCAACTTTAAATTTTGTATTAATTTAAATATTAAAAAAATTGAACAACATAATTCCACTTTGACGTTATGGTGTGTAGACCAAAATCCAAATGTAATACATTTTAAATTCAGGCTGTAACAAAATGTGGAACGAGTCAAGAGGTGTGAATACTTTCTGATGGTGCTGTATCTTTCAAAATGCATCGTCGATGTTGATTAATTAGTGAAGAAATTAAGAATTAAAATAGGCTTCTTCAATAGGAACAGCTTCTGTCTTTTGTTTAAATAGCAGGAAACAAACCATTCAGCCAACATCCTTCTGGTTATTGATTATGGCGATATCATCTAAATGAATGCAGCTGCCACTGTATTGAAGCCATTGGGTGCAGTTCATCCTAGTGCATTGCACTTTACGGGCGACAGGTTCGGTACACTTAGCATTGTGAATCAGAATGTGTGCTGGCCCTCCTATGGAGAGCCCTTTGATTTCCACTGTTGATCTGCTTTGAGCTTTTTTTTGCAGCTTGTGTGTAGAATGATCTACGATGCCCTTTAAAATGTGAAGAATTGGTGCCTCTAGGGCATTACAGACGGTTGTTAGGGAACCCTCTAGGGCATTACAGACGGTTGTTAGGGAACCCTCTAGGGCATTACAGACGGTTGTTAGGGAACCCTCTAGGGCATTACAGATGGTTGTTAGGGAACCCTCTAGGGCATTACAGACGGTTGTTAGGGAACCCTCTAGGGCATTACAGACGGTTGATAGGGAACCCTCTAGGGCATTACAGACGGTTGTTAGGGAACCCTCTAGGGCATTACAGACGGTTGTTAGGGAACCCTCTAGGGCATTACAGACGGCTGTTAGGGAACCCTCTAGGGCATTACAGACGGTTGTTAGGGAACCCTCTAGGGCATTACAGACGGTTGTTAGGGAACCCTCTAGGGCATTTCAGATGGTTGTTAGGGAACCCTCTAGGGCATTACAGACGGTTGTTAGGGAACCCTCTAGGGCATTTCAGACGTTTGTTAGGGAACCCTCTAGGGCATTACAGACGGTTGATAGGGAACCCTCTAGGGCATTACAGACGGTTGTTAGGGAACCCTCTAGGGCATTACAGACGGTTGTTAGGGAACCCTCTAGGGCATTTCAGACGGTTGTTAGGGAACCCTCTATGGCATTTCAGACGGTTGTTAGGGAACCCTCTAGGGCATTTCAGACGGTTGTTAGGGAACCCCCTAGGGCATTTCAGACGGTTGTTAGGGAACCCTCTAGGGCATTTCAGACGGTTGTTAGGGAACCCTCTAGGGCATTTCAGACGGTTGTTAGGGAACCCTCTAGGGCATTACAGACGGTTGTTAGGGGACCCTCTAGGGCATTTCAGACGGTTGTTAGGGAACCCTCTAGGGCATTTCAGACGGTTGTTAGGGAACCCTCTAGGGCATTACAGACGGTTGTTAGGGGACCCTCTAGGGCATTTCAGACAGTTGTTAGGAAACCCTCTAGGGCATTTCAGACGGTTGTTAGGGAACCCTCTAGGGCATTACAGACGGTTGTTAGGGGACCCTCTAGGGCATTTCAGACGGTTGTTAGAGAACCCTCTAGAGCAAGGCAAAAGCTGGCCCTGGGGGCGGTATGCGGCCCGCGATCTGATTCAATACGGCCCGCGGAATCATCCTCAGATCACATAATGAATTGAGACCACATTGAGGCCATAGCGGGACTTCCTGTACTTATTCCTGTCCTCAGGGTTGTCTACGATAGCCCTGTATGTCCGTATCCTCAGGGTTGTCTACGATAGCCCTGTATGTCCGTATCCTCAGGGTTGTCTACGATAGCCCTGTATGTCCGTATCCTCAGGGTTGTCTATAATAGCCCTGTATGTCCGTATCCTCAGTGTTGTCTACGATAGCCCTGTATGTCCGTATCCTCAGGGTTGTCTATAATAGCCCTGTATGTCCGTATCCTCAGGGTTGTCTACGATAGCCCTGTATGTCCGTATCCTCAGGGTTGTCTACGATAGCCCTGTATGTCCGTATCCTCAGGGTTGTCTACGATAGCCCTGTATGTGGTAGCCCTGTGCGTGATAGCCCTGATGAGGGAGGGCCTAGTCTGCTTACTTGAGGTTAGAATAACAGTGGTCTAGGACTTTATCTCCCCTAGTGGCTTTGAAGACGTGTTGATGGAAGTTGTGCATTACGTGTCTTAATGATGTGAAATTCAAATTGCCAGCAACCGGAAAAGCAGCCTTTTGGATTTAAGTTAGCTTGTTATTTTTCAAGTCCTGAGGTAGAATGTATACAATAGTCACGATAATAGCAAAAAACTCCCTCGGGAGGTGGAAGGGTCGGTATTTGACTATCAGGCATTCCAAGAAGGGTTACACAGTGTAACAATGTCTCAGCCTCCAGTATTTATGCTGTAATAGATTGTGTTGGGGGGCTAGGGTCAGTCTGTTATATCTAGAGTACTTATCCTGTCTCATTCAGTGTCCTGTGTGAATTTAAGTATGCTCCCTCTAATTCTCTCTCTTTCTCTCTCTCTCTCTCTTTCACTCTCTCTTCTCTCGGAGGACCTGAGCCCTAGGACCATGCCTCAGGACTACCTGGTCTGATGACTCCTTGCTGTCCCCAGTCCACCTGGTCATGCTGCTGCTCCAGTTTCAACTGTTCTGCCTGCGGCTATGGAACCCTGACCTGTTCACCGGACGTGCCACCTATCCCAGACCTGCTGTTTTGGACCCTTTTTCTACCACACCTGCTGTCTCTAACTCTGAATGATCGGCTATGAAAAGCCAACTGACATTTACTCCTGAGGTGCTGACCTGTTGCACCCTCTACAACTACTGTGGTTATTATTATTTGACCCTGCTGGTCATTTATAAACATTTGAACATCTTGGCCATGTTCTGTTATAATCTCCACCCGGCACAGCCAGTACAGGACTGGCCACCCCTCAGAGCCTGGTTCCTCTGGTCTACCCAGTACAGCCAGAAGAGGACTGGCCACCCATCAGAGCCTGGTTCCTCTGGTCTACCCAGTACAGCCAGTAGAGGACTGGCCACCCCTCAGAGCCTGGTTCCTCTGGTCTACCCAGTACAGCCAGAAGAGGACAAGCCACTCCTCAGAGCCTGGTTCCCCTCTAGGTTTCTTCCTGGGTTTTGGCCTTTCTAGGGAGTTTTTCCTAGCCACCGTGCTTCTACACCTGCATTGCTTGCTGTTTGGGGTTTTAGGCTGGGTTTCTGTACAGCACTTTGAGATATCAGCTGATGTAAAAAGGGCTTTATTAATAAATAGATTTGTTTGATGGATCCAGTATGGAGCCATTTGAACAGATTATAAATAATTAGTAGGACAAGCATTTGTCATCATTGTGATGTCTCCAGATTGAGTTTAGATGTAGTAAACTTTAGCTAGCTAGCTAACGTTAGCATTGCTAGCTATTTCTGACCAACATTGCTAGCTGATGGCATCATTGCCATCTCTCTAAAGTAAACATGACGACTTCATAATGATGGCAAAGTTGTTTTCCATTAATTATTTGTCTACTTTAGAAATGTCATCGTATTTCCAGGCCACTATAGTGTACATTTGACAAAACAGTCATTAGCCAGAAAGTCTTGGCATTAACCATCAGCCGGACATCAATATGCCAGGGCATCTGAAGAACTCTCCAGTTGTCATTACAATAACAGGCCACCAGGTAGCGATAGTTGTTCTCTCTCGCTCTCTTTTCACTGTTCTCATGTGTAAACCCCT